>NC_025689.1:28258451-28264789 GCF_000633955.1 Camelina sativa
ATAAAATTAAAAGAGAACTCCACGATTGGTAGCCCAAAGTGGAGGATAGCTGTTTACAAAAGAAGTTTCAGAAGGCAAAAATCTTGAAAAGCGGGCCAAACAGTCAGCTCTGGCATTGGACTCCCGAGAAATCTTGGAAAGGGTGAAGGAAGGGAATGACGATCTGAGCAATGAGAAATCCTCCATCAAATTCGCGAAGGCCGGCCAGTCGTCTGGAGTCTGCACCATCTCGACTAACTCTGCACAATCCGTCTCGTAGGCTTGATGTTTGTTTTTTTTGTGTGCAAAATCTTATTAATTAAAACTAATGTAAAAAAAGACAACTTATAATACACTCAGCTTTCTTCTTCTTTTTGGAGACATGCAAGATTGCTAATGAAGTCTCTGAATAATTATATTTTTCATAGTAATACTAATTATTATTAAACTATTACTTTAAAATTGTCACGAAAGACTAAAGAGTATTACTCAAATCTTGATCACTACTACTAAACTATTAATTGTGAAAGGTAACGTCCGTATACGTAATATTTATTTCAGTTAAATTCATCCAAATCATATGTTTAGTTATGTTTGTTTATTTTCTTAGATTTTTAAAATATAAATTAAGGGAAAAAAAAAGTTAAAATATGTTGGGATACAATCTAAGTCCCACATCGGAAGTCTAAAGGGCTATCATTAATATATAAAAGGTTATGGTCAATCCACTAATTACCAATTGGTTTTTAGTTGGAAATCCAAGATAAGCCCAAATTTAACATGGTATTAGAGCTAAAGATTCAAGTTCTGGTGACCTAAAAAAATGGGTACAAACATTTCTCTTGTTAACCCAATTAAGGAGGGGCCAAGAAATGATTTATTATCAGTCCAAGTAGGATCGGTTCAATATGGAGTTATCATCTCGAAGAGGTGTATTAAGATCTCACATGTGGTCTTTGGTTTAAAGGGGATTGTTGGGATACAATTCAAATCCCACACTGGAAATTTGAGTGAACTATCATTAATATATAAAAGGTTAGGTTCAATCCACTAATTACCAATTAGATTTTAGTTGGAAACCTAAGATACAAATTTAACAAAATATATTAGTATATAGAAATTGTAAAATATCATGAATTTCCAACTTTAAATCAATTGACCATGAATAAAATAGAATGATTTATATATGTTTATTATATTATATTGGTTTTATTTTGAATAATTTAAAGGTTTTATCTAAACCGTATATTATCTTAAGTCAGAAACCAGAACATTTTAGAATAGAATAACATTTTATCAATTGTCAACTGTAAATTGAACCACCAACTTCTACATTAAGATGGAAAGTAGGATCCTAGCTAACATAAAATAGTAAAGAGTGAAGACCAAAGCCCAAAACCATATGTCTTTGCAAAAAGGCCTATTAGGTTCAAGGCCTAATATGTTGCCACAAGACAAACAATGTCTTCCAAAGGATCAACGGATACCTGCAACAAACGACAAAGAAAGGAAGTTAGCAAATAAAACAATATCTGCAGAGAGTACAACTATCACAATCAAGAATCGTTTTGCTGCTTTACAATCGGACGACAACAATGACGCCACGAGTAACAAAGATTAGAAGAACCTAGAAACTAGGTTAAAACCTTATATCTCTTGTATCCTAATATAAAAGGAACAAGTCTCTGTATTACAGATCATCGATTGAGTTAATAAGAAAACCAATCTTTCCTCCTCTGTTTCTCTGTTTCTTTCTTCATGGTATCAGAGCTATGAACGAAATAATGGAACCTTAAGCTTCCCCTTCTCTACACATTTCTAACTGTGTTACTATAAAGCTCACTGAGCAAAACTACTTCATTTGAAAGTCACAGTTCGAATCCTTCTTACGCACTCAGTCTCTTCTTGGTTTCGTTAACGGTGCTGCTAAACAACCAGATGAGAAGATTCCCATTCGCAACAACAACAATGGAAAGGTTGAAGACATACTCAACCCAGACTATGAAAGCTGGACCAGATCTGACCAGGTTGTTAAGGCGTGGCTGCTCGGTTCTATGTCTGAAAATGTTCTGCGATTGGTAACCGGCTCTGAAACGGCTCAAGAGGTATGGGAAACTCTAATCTCTCACTTCAACAGAACTTCCTCCTCTAGGCTGTTTGAGTTACAACGCCGTCTGCAAAACGCTGAGAAATTAGATAAGAGTATGTCTGATTATCTTAGAGGAATAAAAGACATTTGTGATCAACTAGCATCCATAGGAGACCCAGTTAGCGAGAAAATGAAAATCTTTGCTGCACTAAGAGGTTTAAGCCGTGAATATGAACCTATAATCACCGTGATTGAGGATTCAATGGATCGTATTCCTGCTCCCACCTATGACAACGTCATATCTCGCCTCACTGGCTATGACGATAAGATCCAAGGCTACTCTGTCTCCACTGATGTCTCACCACATCTAGCGTTTCACATGTCAAGGGGCTCAGGCTATCAATCTCGTGGTCGTGGCAACAGAGGCAGAGGCAGAGGTTCGTACTCAACTCGCGGTAGAGGATTTCAGCAGCAATTCTCATCGACTGTCTCACCTAGACCATCAATCAACTCCACTGAAAAACCGGTGTGTCAAATCTGTGGAAAACGAGGCCACAATGCTTTTGAATGTTGGTTTCGCTTTGATGAAGAATATCAGCAGCCACCTCAGCCTGCGATCAGTGCTTCTGCTTTCTCAGCCTTACACATCACAGATGTCACCGAAGATAATAGTTGGTACCCTTATTCAGCTGCTACTGCACACATCACCAACTCCACTCAACGTCTTCAGCAAGCTCAGCCATATCATGGCAGTGACATGGTGATGGCAAGCGATGGAAACTTCCTCCCTATCACTCATGTTGGATCCGCCAATCTCCCTTCTACGTCAGGTAACATTCCTCTTAAAGATGTGTTAGTTTGCCCTGAAATAGCAAAGTCACTTCTATCAGTATCGAAATTGACTAAAGACTATCCATGTGCTGTCACATTTGATGATATTGATGTTATTATTAAGGACAAAGCATCACTCAAAGTTCTGACAAAGGGAAAGGAAAATAATGGGCTTTACAAGCTGGATGATCCTAAGTTTCAGATGCACTACTCAACAAAACAAATCAAAACAAGTGATGAAGTTTGGCATCAGAGATTAGGACATCCCAATCAGCAGGTTCTTCAGTTTTTATCAGCAAATAAGGCAATTCAAATTAATAAAAGTACCAGCAAAGTGTGTGAATCATGTCAGCTTGGGAAGAGTTCAAGATTGCCATTTAGTTCCTCTACCTTTATTGCTTCAAGACCTTTAGAGAGAGTGCATTGTGATCTCTGGGGTCCCTCTCCTGTCTCTTCTGTTCAAGGATTCAGATTTTATGCAGTGTTTATTGACAATTATTCAAGATATTGTTGGCTTTACCCTTTAAAGAGAAAATCTGATTTTTGCTCTATCTTCATCAAGTATAAGCTTCTGGTTGAAAATTTGTTGCAAACAAAAATTGGCACATTTCAGTCAGATGGTGGTGGAGAGTTCATAAGTCATCAATTCCTTACACATCTGCAAAATTCTGGTATTCAACACTTTATATCATGCCCTCACACACCTCAACAAAACAGCATTGCAGAAAGGAAGCATCGACAGTTAACAGAGATGGCTCTCACATTGATGTTTCAAAGTGCAACTCCACAAAGCTACTGGGTGGAAGCATTCTTTACATCAAACTTTCTCTCCAATCTCCTACCACATAGCAGTCTCAACAGCAATACAAGTCCATATGAAGTTCTCTTCGGCAAACCACCAGAGTACTCTGCTCTTCGCACCTTTGGTTGTGCATGTTTTCCGACTCTCAGATCATATGCGCAAACCAAATTCGATCCTCGATCCTTAAAGTGCATTTTTCTTGGCTACACTGAAAAATTTAAAGGGTATCATTGTTTTTATCCTCCCACTAAACGTGTTTATCTCAGTCGACACGTTGTGTTTGAAGAAACAACCTTCCCATTCATGACCACCTACAAAGATTTGCAAGAGTCAGCACCTACTCCTCTTTACACATCTTGGCTGAAAAAGTTCTCACCTGCAACTGTGGTCAGTGATCAAGTGGAAACTGCGGTATCTGCCCCCACAACGTCAGTTCATGTTTCCAACAATTCAGTCGAAGCCGCTTCTCTTCCTCCTACGACACCACCTGCTACAGAAAATGAGACCACAATCAGTACTAATTATGCAGAAGAAACAAGCCTCACAACGGAATCTCCAACTGACTTACCACATAGGACTGATAATGAGAGTTCTGGGTGTATGGCAAGCTTAGATCTTGTTCCTATACGCAACAGCTCTCAATTATCAGCTTCTACTGTGCAAAGCTCAGCTGAAAATGCAGAGAACAATGTTCCTCCTACATCAGTCTCCACCCATTCAATGAACACTCGCTCCAAAGCAGGGATATCTAAACCGAATCCCAGATATGCTCTTCTCACTCAAAAGGTCTCTTACCCCAAATCTGCAACAGTATTTGAAGCTTTAAAGGATCCAAATTGGACAGGAGCAATGAATGAAGAAATGTGTAATTGCAAAGAAGCAAACACCTTCTCATTAGTTCCTCATACTCCAGATATGCATGTTCTAGGATCAAAATGGGTTTTTCGCGTCAAGCTAAATGCAGATGGCTCACTGGACAAATACAAAGCTAGGCTCGTGGCTCAAGGATTCAAGCAAGAAGAGGGCATTGACTACCTTGAAACATATAGTCCAGTGGTCAGAACTGCAACAGTAAGAGCTGTTCTTCACTTCGCCACAATGATGAACTGGGAAGTAAAACAAATGGACGTGAAGAATGCCTTTTTACATGGCGATCTCCCTGAAACTGTTTATATGAAGCAACCTGCTGGATTTGTTGATGAACGATATCCAGATCATGTCTGTCTCTTGCACAAGTCTCTGTATGGACTCAAACAGTCACCAAGAGCTTGGTTTGATAAGTTCAACAAATTTCTACTAGAGTTTGGCTTCACCTGCAGCTTGAGAGATCCATCTCTCTTTGTCTGTTACAAAGGTAACAATGTCATCATGCTTCTATTATATGTTGATGACATGGCTATCACAGGAAACTCCTCTGAACTGCTCTCTGATCTCCTTGTTCAACTGAACACACAATTTCGAATGAAGGATCTCGGTAAGCTTCACTATTTTCTCGGGATTCAAATTCAATACAACGAGACTGGAATGTTCTTGTCACAACAAAAATATGCAGAAGATCTCCTTGCTACAGCTGGAATGTCTACTTGTGCATCAGTTGCAACACCTCTCCCTCAGCAACTTAACAGAAAGCAACAACAATCTGCTCTGTTTTCCAATCCAAAATACTTTCGTAGCTTGGCCGGACGTCTGCAATATCTGACTTTGACAAGACCGGACCTGCATTGCAACACATTACCACTACGTTTGTGAACAGGTCGCTTTTGGAAACCTCATCATGAATCATATCCCAGCTGATTATCAACTCGCTGATATATTCACCAAGTCACTTCCTCAAAGACCATTCGAGATTCTCAGGCTCAAACTTGGCGTTGGTGTGCCACCCACTCCAAGTTTGCGGGGGAATGTGAAGACCAAAACCCAAAACCATATGTCTTTGCAAAAAGGCCTATTAGGTCCAAGGCCTAATATGTTGCCACAAGACAAACAATGTCCTCCAAAGGATCAACGGATACCTGCAACAAACGACAAAAAAAGGAAGTTAGCAAATAAGACAATATCTGCGGAGAGTACAACTATCACAGTCAAGAATCGTTTTGCTGCTTTACAATCGGACGACAACAATAACGCCACGAGTAATAAAGATTAGAAGAACCTAGAAACTAGGTTAAAACCTTGTATCTCTTGTATCCTAATATAAAAGGAACAAGTCTCTGTATTACAGATCATCGATTGAGTTAATAAGAAAACCAATCTTTCCTCCTCTGTTTCTCTGTTTAAAGAGAACTTGTCATTAAAAAAATCTTCAACAAAAGTCTAAAATTATACACAATTTTGTAAGGACATACAAAGGAGTTGAAAATTTTGTGTGATCTTGAAAATATCGGTTACCACAATACCACGCGACTTCTTAATTCACGTTCGTAAAAGTTTTTTAAAATTATTTTATCGACAACTGGAAAAATGTATTTTATGTTGAATAACTAGTTAGAAGCATGAAACATGTGCAGTTGTGTACATCATTATGCAAACAGCTATATCGTATACATTTTTGGTCAGCTGTCAACATATATAAATCCATATGAACAAAAAAAACAGTTAGTTGTTTAATTCTTGATTTCGTCTTTTTTTTTTTTTTTT
>NC_025689.1:28267196-28268145 GCF_000633955.1 Camelina sativa
AAAATTTTCTAAAGAAAGTTGTTTAAGTTTTCATTTTGGAAAATGATTAGCTTGTTTTTAATTATTTGTTTAATTGCAATTATCACTTGTATTTATGGTCTCTTCGTTGGAGAATTTACCCACGAAGAGTTTACCATTAACATTGGTTTACTTTTCTATGCATTTGTGTTCTTTGTAATCGCTTGCATTATTAATATAAATGGTGCATTCTAAAATAAATAAAATTATTTTGCTAATAATATGTATTGCTGGTGTTTAGATAACTAATGGCAAACATTGAGAAGCTTAAGTTTCCGGCTCTCAAAATTACTGGAGCAAACTACATAGCATGGACGACAGATGTGGAACTCTATTTAGAGTCGCAAGAATTGTCGGAGACCATAAAATTGGAAAATATGTCGCCTGCCAAAGATACGGCCAAGGAAATAATATTCCTGAGAAAACATCTTGATGAAAATGTGACACATAACTATGCGCACATAAAAGACCCAGCAGAGCTGTCACAAGCTTTAAAAGAACGGTTTGACAACCAGAGAGAAATAACTCTTCTTCATGCATTAGAGGACTGGAAAATTTTGAGATTCCAGGACTTTGAAAAAGTGGAGGATTATAATTCCGCTATGCTGAGGATTGTATCGCAATTAAAATATTGTGGTAAGCCTATTACCGAAGCTGAAATGCTCGAGAAAACTTACCTCATTTTTCATANAAAGAACATCGAGTTCTCCAAGAGATCTATCGAAATTGCGGATACAAGAGATTTTCTGAGTTAATTGTGACTCTCATATTGGCGGAGAAGAATAATGAACTTCTCCTCAAAAACCACAACTCTCGTCCTACGGGAACAAAGGCATTTCCAGAAGTAAATGCAACGGATGTGAAAAATCTAGAGAGAGAAAGTTAAACCTATCGAGGTCGTGGTCGTCGATTTAATCGCGGACGTGGAAGA
>NC_025689.1:28268205-28301776 GCF_000633955.1 Camelina sativa
ACTCCTTATATCATGGTTAAAAACCACAAAAACCATGATATATCATGGATGACTCCGTCACCATAATATTACTGTTAAATTATATTTATATTATGATTAATATATAAGGAGGCTCAGCCACCTGTATATTAACATATACTTGAAATTGCTAAATTATAACTGATCGATTGTTCAATTTATGATTTATTTTATGCTTAATACTTTTCACCAACGGTCACAAAGAAAAATTTTCAAAAAATCTTACACATTTCAAACGGCTATGAACAGTAATTTTCCATCTATAAATACACTCATATTTTTACTCTTTCATTCATCTAAAACCGCATCACTCCTCATAAAATTTTCTAAAGAAAGTTGTTTAAGTTTTCATTTTGGAAAATGATTAGCTTGTTTTTAATTATTTGTTTAATTGCAATTATCACTTGTATTTATGGTCTCTTCGTTGGAGAATTTACCCACGAAGAGTTTACCATTAACATTGGTTTACTTTTCTATGCATTTGTGTTCTTTGTAATCGCTTGCATTATTAATATAAATGGTGCATTCTAAAATAAATAAAATTATTTTGCTAATAATATGTATTGCTGGTGTTTAGATAACTAATGGCAAACATTGAGAAGCTTAAGTTTCCGGCTCTCAAAATTACTGGAGCAAACTACATAGCATGGACGACAGATGTGGAACTCTATTTAGAGTCGCAAGAATTGTCGGAGACCATAAAATTGGAAAATATGTCGCCTGCCAAAGATACGGCCAAGGAAATAATATTCCTGAGAAAACATCTTGATGAAAATGTGACACATAACTATGCGCACATAAAAGACCCAGCAGAGCTGTCACAAGCTTTAAAAGAACGGTTTGACAACCAGAGAGAAATAACTCTTCTTCATGCATTAGAGGACTGGAAAATTTTGAGATTCCAGGACTTTGAAAAAGTGGAGGATTATAATTCCGCTATGCTGAGGATTGTATCGCAATTAAAATATTGTGGTAAGCCTATTACCGAAGCTGAAATGCTCGAGAAAACTTACCTCATTTTTCATAAAGAACATCGAGTTCTCCAAGAGATGTATCGAAATTGCGGATACAAGAGATTTTCTGAGTTAATTGTGACTCTCATATTGGCGGAGAAGAATAATGAACTTCTCCTCAAAAACCACAACTCTCGTCCTACGGGAACAAAGGCATTTCCAGAAGTAAATGCAACGGATGTGAAAAATCTAGAGAGAGAAAGTTAAACCTATCGAGGTCGTGGTCGTCGATTTAATCGCGGACGTGGAAGATTTTTTCACCCACAAAACAAAAGGTCTTATAAATGGGTTCGATCTGAACAAGGTCCTAAGGGAAAAGAATCCCAAGGAAGTAACACACAGAAGCGTGAGAACATCTGTTATAGATGTGGATCGAAAGGGCATTGGGCCCATGTGTGTCGAACCCCCGAACATCTTTGCAAATTGTTCAAAGAGTCCCAAAAGGGAAAAGGGAAAGAAGTGAACCTCACAGAGCATTTTGAGGGTACATCTTACCTCGATGCATCTGACTTCGTGAACGAGTTCGACGAGACCGCTCATGCGGATAACTGAAATGCTTGTAGTGAGACTAGTAGTCTCTAGTAATACCATTATATAAGTATTATGTATTTCAGTTGTTTTAAAATAATGTTGTTTCTTAAAATAAGATAATGTATAATCATTATATGTTTCTCTATGAATGAAATTTACTTATATTATTAAACGTTTATCTTTATTATAGAAATGGATGAGGATTCAAACAAAACAATTACAAGGAAAAATATCAAAGAAATTTGTATACCAGATAGTGGAACAACACATACTATTCTGAGACAAAAGAGATTTTTCTCTGAGTTAAAACCGACAAAAATTATTGTCAATACAATATCCGGTCCTACAGACTTGATTGAAGGAAGTGGCAAAGCTAACTTTGTATTGCCTAATGGAACAAAGTTTTCCATAAAGAATGCCTTATATTCTCCGAATTCTTAAAGTGATTTGTTGAGTTTTAAAGACATATACCTTCAAGGATATGAAACTCAGTCTGCCACTGAGAATGGAAAGAAGTGTATGTATATAACTTCTAATAAATCTGGAAAAAGGCATGTGTTGGAAAAATTTCCAGAACTTCCTTCTGGTTCGCATCATACTTATATAGATGCAATAGAATCGCATCTTGTGATCAAAAGAAATCCAGAAGATTTCACATTGTGGCATGATCGTCTTGGTCACCCAGGCACTACAATAATGAAAAAAATTATAGAGAGCTCACATGGTCATTCAGTGAAAATTAATGAGATATATCAGGGGAATAAAATGACATGTGAAGCGTGTTCTCTTGGAAAATTAATCATAAAACCATCGCCAACCAAAATTGATAAAGAATCACCAAAGTTCCTTGAACGAATTCATGGCGATATTTGTGGACCGATACATCCACCATGTGGACCATTCCACTATTATATGGTGTTGATTGATGCATCTAGCAGATGGTCACATGTTTGTCTATTGTCATCTCGAAATTTGGCATTTGCGAGATTTCTAAATCAGATTATCAAATTAAGAGTTCAGTTCTCTGATTATCCTATTAAGAGAGTTAGACTGGACAACGCTGGTGAATTCACATCCCAAGCATTTAATGATTATTGCACTACAAGAAAAACTGCATATAGACATAAATTTTTTTGTGGCTTTGTCCATATATTTGTGGCTATTACGCTAATATCCACAAAAAGCCACAAATGTTTTTTGTGTCTTTGAGCTCGTAGCTATCTGATACTTGTGTCTATCCGCGGACAAATTGCTACGAACTAGCCACAAAATATTTTGAGGCAATTAGACACAAATATGCCACAAACATATTTGTATCTATTATAGCTACAAATTGCAACAGAAAAATGTTATAGCTATAGCTTTGTAGCTATTTAAAATTTAGTGGCTTTTCATGGATTATATTTGACACTAATAATCACAAATAGAGTTGTGGCTATCTTATAAATTTGATTTAAAAAAAAAATAAATTAAAACATAAAATACAAAAACAAAATTCCATCTCGGAATGGAACGGTTCTTAGCACAGCCACCGCCAACAACCCGCCACAGGACCAAAAGCCATCACATGAACCACTGGCACTATAACTCCGCCGGATAATGGCTCTGATAGCTCTTTTACTCTCCCACCATCGTCTTCACTCCTTCTCCCACCATCTTCTTCGCTCCTTCTCCCTCTACATGGTCTTGTATCTTCATGTCTTGTTTCTCAATTTCAGATCTCAAAGAGTTGACAGATTCCAAGACCCACAATCTCCAACACTTTCCATAACAAATTCGTCTCCAAATCTCCAGATCTCATCACCGCATCATCACCAATTCACAGATTTTCATATGTGACGACATCTCACATGAAGATCCAAAGCCAGATCTGTTAATTAAGAATAAAATTGTTATTAGTTATACTAAGAACTAAAATAAAAAAAAATCAATAGACAAGAGATATGTACAAAGAAGTTAGATCTAGTTACCGATAACTCAGATCTGTAAACAACCATAAGAAAAAAAATACTAACCTTTGTCTCAATTTCATCAGCTTTCTCCGATTTCCAATTCTCCGTAACTTTGACAGAATCTAAATCCTTCTGGCCTCCAAAACCAGTAAAAACTAGAAGACAACAACATGACCAAACTTGATCAGACAATAAAGGAGAAGAAGTATGATTCACTTAGTTTGGGGGAAAGAAAGAGAAAAGAAGGGTAGGTCGCTGTAAAATGAAAAAGATAAACGTATAAGTAGAGAAAGGTAAATAAATGATCTAGGGTTTTAAAAATTGATAATATAGCCACAAACATTTACGTGGCCATTCGTGGCTATGTTTTAAAAAAAAAACTAGAAAGTTCGACTTAGCCAAAAATGAATTCAGTACCATATATGGCGTTGTAAGAAAGCCTAACATTCTTGAATGATTTAATGTAAAGTAATATATGTAACTGATTTTTTATATTGGTTATATTTTGGTCTTAATTATGGTTTATGATTTATAGTATAAGGTTTACAATTTATGTTTTAGGAAAAAAATTTGGACTTTTAATATATATAATAATTATATACTTTGTTTAGATTGTGGTTTATACATAAAAATAATATATATCATATTGAAATATCACTATTACACTGATATTAGGTTTGTTGTTTATTATTTTGAGTTTTGGATTTGAATTTGAGGTTTAATGTTTGGATTTTAAATTTAATTTAAGGTTTACAGAATATGAGAAGAAAAAAACATAAAAAGTCACAAATTAACCAAGAAATAGTTACAAATATCTTTGAAACACAATGTGTTGATAATTAGCCACAAAAAAATTATGGCAAAGATTGTTGCATATTAGCCACATACTTGTTTCTAGCTAATTTGAGGCTAATTAACTACAACTATAAATTGCCACAAATTGCCACAATTTAGCTACAAATTGGCCACAATATTTTTTGTGTCTGCTTTCTGTCTAATATATGATAGCTATAGAAGGTTTGTGGCTGATTTGTGGCTTTGAAGAGTTTTTCTTGTAGTGTTGCATGGTAACAAGAATTGAATTTGAACATCCTGTAGCTCATGTTCATACACAAAATGGTTTGGCGGAATCATTAATTAAACATCTGCAATTGATTGCAAGACCATTGATCATGAGATCAAAACTTCCAACCTCTGTATGGGGACATACCATCTTGCATGCATAAGCGCTTATTCGGATAAGATCAAGTGCATATCATAAGTATTCCCCTTTACAGTTAGCATCTGGTCGAGAACCAAATATAGCCCATCTAAGGATTTTTGATTGTGCGGTATATGTGCCTATAGCACCTCCACAACGTACCAAGATGGGACCACAAAGAAGGTTGGGTATATATATTGGTTGTGATTCTCCATCAATTATAAGATACCTAGAACCACATACTGGTGATGTCTTTACGGCGCGTTTTGCCGATTGTCATTTTGATGACAAAGTTTTCCCGGTTCTAGGGGGAGAAAATAAACAAGTAGGAAAAGATATAAAATGGTGTGTACCATCTTTGCTACACCTTGATCCTCCTACCAAGCAGTCTGAAATAGAAGTTCGACGAATCATGCATATGCAGAGTATTGCAAATCAACTTCCTGATGCATTTGCTGATACCAAAACAGTAACTAAATCATATATACCAGCTGAAAATGTTCCTGCTAGAATTGAAATACCACAAGAATGTGGAAAAGCAGATGATACACGAGGGTCTAAAACACGCTTGAAGCGTGGTAGGCCAGTTGGTTCTAAGGATAAAAATCCTAGAAAACAAAAGGAAGCTGAAAAGCATGATATGCCCAAAATAGCAGAAAGCATTTTGGAAGATACAAATCATGAGTCTAATGAAAGTATTGAGCATCATGAGCCTAAAGAAAATCATGAGATTTCTATCAACTATATCCATACTGGAAAGATATGGAATCGAAATAAAATCAATGATATTGATGACACTTTCTCGTACCTTGTTTCAAGGGAAATAGATGAGGAAAGTGAGGATCCAGAACCAAAGTCTCTATATGAATGTCAAAAGAGACATGACTGGACAAAATGGAAAGATGCAATACAAGTCGAACTTGACTCGCTTAATAAACGAAATGTATTCGGACCTATTGTACTCACGCCTGAAAATATGAGACCAGTTGGATACAAGTGGGTATTAGTTAGAAAACGAAATGAGAAAAATGAAATTACGAGATATAAGGCTCGCCTTGTAGCTCAAGGATTTTCTCAAAGACCCGGGATTGATTATGAGGAAACATATTCCCCCGTTATGGATGCAATAACGTTTAGATTTCTAATGAGTTTAGCAGCTGGCGAAAATCTAGAGATGCGTCTCATGGATGTCGTTACAGCATACTTATATGGATCATTAGATACTGATATCTATATGAGAATTCCTGATGGATTTAATATGCCAGAAGCATTAAAAGCTAAATCCAAAGAGTTATGTGCAATAAAGTTGCAAAGATCATTATATGAGTTAAAGCAGTATGGACGTATGTGGTATAATCGTCTCAGTGAACATTTAACAAAAGAAGGATATGTGAATGATCCTATATGCCCATGTGTTTTCATCAAGAAAACAAACTCCGGATTTGTTATAATCGCGGTATATGTTGATGATCTTAATATAATCGGGACTCAACATAAAATATAGAAAGCAACAAACTATTTGAAAGGGGAATTTGAGATGAAAATATCGGACAGACAAAGTTTTGTCTTGGTCTACAAATTGAGCATACTCAAAAGGGTATATTTGTGCATCAATCCACATACACTAAAAGAGTGTTAAAACGTTTTAATATGGATAAGGCAACTCCTCTTAGTACTCCAATGGTTGTTAGATCACTAAATGTTGAGAGTGATCCTTTCCAACCACCTGATGAAAATGAAGAGATACTTGGTCCTGAAGTACCGTATCTAAGTGCAATTGGAGCCCTTATGTATCTTGCAAATTGCACTCGACCTGATATTTCATTTTCAATTAATCTTTTGGCTAGATTTAGTTCGTCACCTACACGAAGACATTGGAATGGGATTAAACATGTCTTTCGTTATCTTCAATGGACTATTGACTTAGGATTATTTTATCCTAACAATTTAAATGGTCAAATGATTGGTTTTGCAGATGCAGGATATCTATCAGATCCACACAAAGCTCGTTCGCAAACAGGATATGTGTTCACGATTGGAGGCACTGCTATATCATGGCGTTCTCAAAAGCAGACACTCGTAGCTACTTCTTTGAATCATGCTGAAATTATCGCACTTCATGAAGCAAGTAGAGAATGCGTGTGGCTAAGATCGATAAGTCGACACATTAAATCAAGTAGCGGAATTCATCAGAATTCATAGCCAACTATCTTATATGAAGACAATGTTGCATGTGTTGCTCAAACAAAGGAAGGGTATATCAAAAGTGATAGAACCAAACATATCCCTCCAAAGTTCTTTTCATACACCCAAGAACTCGTGAAGAATAAAGCCATTGAAGTAAGATATGTTCGATCATCCGAGAATTCTGCAGATCTCTTCACAAAGTCATTACCCACGACTATGTTCAAGAAACATGTTCATAACATTGGAATGCGTCGTCAACAAGACTTGTAAGATGCGATCCTGATCAGTCGAGGGGGAGCTTGCGAGTTTGTACTCTTTTTACCTTACTAAGGTTTTTCCCATTGGGTTTTCCTAGAAAGGTTTTTAACGAGGCAACAGAAGATATTACGCAAGGGACATAGTGACACTGGTCTCCAAGGGGGAGTGTTGTGAAAGTCAATAAAAGAGGCAACACAAAAATCTCATGGTTAAAATCATTCGTTATTTATTATTTTGTGTGGAGCCCACCGTCACTATGCACACATAATAACTTACTTTTTTACCTCTATATAAACGATCGAATTCGATCGTTGTAAGATACGAATACAATTCACAAAACTCCAATTATAAAGAAGTTAGAATCCTCTCTCTCCATCTCTCTTTTATTCATTATCCCGATCCTTCTGCGGATATAAATTTCTCTCTACATTATTTATTATATTCACCACAGAATCAAACACTTACTTATAACATATATACTAGGTTTGAACCCGCAGTACACCGCGGGACGATTTTTAATTTTATTATATTTTTAATATATACATTTTTTATTCTTAATCTTTAAGTCTTAGTTGAAATAATATAATATACTTTTTGACGCATTGGCATATTTTGTAGTTCATATAATAAAAATACAATATAAGAAATAAGTTGAAAGTTTTAGTGTTGGTTTAATAGTATTGACCATGATCACATTGCCCATATCTCTATGTGGACGTCCATGAGAAGGTTCGAAATCTCTTTATAGCCGTTAGAAGAGGTGAGGAAATAAAGTCTTGGGCGGTGCATTTAAGAAAACATTTAGAGGACGAGTTCAATCTTAGGAAGGACTAATTCTCCTTCCTTATTCCCTATGTGATTTATTGTAAAGGGTGTAGTCCTAGTTCTCTTTGTATTTATATCCTTTGTAAACCTTTGTAAAAGTAACTTATGGGATTTTATTCTATCTTCATTCTCTTCGCCGTTCTCTCTTCACATCTCTTCCGCTTAAATCCCAACATGGTATCAGAGCAGTTCTTCGATCTTTGATTCTCTTTTCCTATTCTTATTCTCTTTTACTCTTAATTCTCTTCTATTCTCTTCGATCTCGGTTTTTTTCTTTTTCTCTCTATTCTTCTTGATCATGGACACTACCAAACCTATTGTTACGCCGATTGTTCTTAAGGGAACAAACTACCTACTGTGGACTACAACCACAAGAACTGCCCTTGGAGGTCGTGGTCTTTGGAGTCATGTCGAAACTGACTATGTTCCAAAGCGGAACCTCAAAGGAGAAGATGAAGGGTCTTCCGAGGCGGAAGTAGAGGAAGAGAGCGAGAGGAAGGCTAAGTGGTTCCAAGAAGACCAAGTTGTCCTATCCGTTCTCCAAAACTCCCTCGATACATCAATCCTTGAAGCCTATTCTTATTGTGAAACGGCCAAGGAGCTTTGGGAAACGCTCAAAAGTGTCTATGGTAACATCTCTAACCTGACTCGAGTGTTTGAGGTCAAAAAGGCCATTAATGAGCTCCATCAAGAGGATTTGGAGTTTACTAAACATCTCGGTAAGTTTAGAGCTCTATGGTCTGAACTTGATATGTTGCGGCCAAGTACTCTTGATCCGGCGGTTCTGACTGAAAGAAAGGAGCAAGACAAGGTCTTTGGACTTCTTCTCACCCTGAATCCCTCCTTCAATGACCTCTTGAAACATATTCTTAGAGCCGAGAAGCTTCCTTCCTTTGAAGACATTTGTTCTCAGATTCAAAAGGAACAAGGATCTCATGACTTGTTTAGTAGTAAGGGGGAGCTTGCTACGGCTAACAAAGGAGTGTATAGGCATGAAGAGAGGAAGGTGTTGATCTGTGACCATTGCAAGAAGCGTGGACACATGAAAGACAAATGCTGGATTCTTCATCCTCATCTCAAACCGACCAAGTTCAAGGCTAACCTCTCAAAGGAAGCGGCTAGCGACAAAGGAACCAGTTCGTCGAGGCAGGGAGATGAGGCAGCTATGACGGCAGCCTATGGAGAGGTGGTGAGGAAGTCGGATCTAGAGGCCCTCATCAAATCCATTGCCGCTCTAAAGGACTCCGGTATCAATTTCTTTGCTTCAAAACCTAGTACCTCTATTGTTGTAGACTCGGGTGCTTCTCATCATATGATTAGTAACCCTAGTCTTATACACAACATAAAACCGGCTCTAGGTAATGTTATCATTGCTAATGGAGATAGAGTACCGGTTAAAGGAATAGGAGAACTGAAGTTATTTGATAAAAGTTCTAAAGCTTTCTTTATGCCTTCCTTTACCTCGAATCTGTTATCAGTAAAGAAAGCTACTAAGGATTTGAATTGTTATGCGATTTTTGGACCTAACAGTGTACATTTTCAGGATATTGAGAGTGGAAAGGTTCTTGGAGAAGGAGATGGTAGAGGAGATCTTTATTTCCTCGAGAAAGCTTCATTTCCTTCTAATTCGTTTTCTTTTGCTTCGAATCTTAGTAATAATTTAAGTGATGTATGGCATGCTAGACTAGGCCATCCTCATTCTCGTGCTTTTGAATTAATGGTGCCTAATGTTTCATTTGATAACTCCTCTTGTGAGTCTTGTATTCTTGGTAAACATTGCAAAACTGTTTTTCCCAAATCAAGTACCGTTTATGAACATTGCTTTGATTTAGTGCATTCTGATGTTTGGACATCTCCTTGTCTTTCTAGGGATAACAACAAGTATTTTGTGACCTTTATTGATGAGAAATCTAAATATACTTGGCTAACCTTGTTACCTTCTAAAGATAAAGTTTATGATGCCTTTGTCAATTTTGAAAAACATGTTACTAATCAGTTTAATGCAAAGATAAAGGTGCTCAGATCGGAATGGAGGAGAATATACAAGCCACAAATTCAAAGAGCACCTAGCTAAGCACGGAATCCTTCAACAGACCAGTTGTCCTTATACGTCTCAACAAAGTGGAGTGGCCGAGCGGAAGAATCGACACTTAATGGAGGTGGCTCGGTCGATGATGTTTCATTTGAATGTCCCTAAGCGTTTTTGGGGTGATGCGGTCATGACGGCATGCTACTTGATAAATCGAACACCGACAAAAGTCTTGAGTGACTCATCGCCCTATGAGGTACTCAACAAAATTAAACCTTCTCTTGACCCCTTACGTGTGTTTGGGTGCGTTTGTTTTGTATTAGTACCAGGAGAACAAAGGAATAAACTTGAGGCCAAAAGCACTAGAAGCATGTTTATCGGCTACTCAACAAGCCAGAAGGGGTACAAGTGTTATGATCCGATCAATGGTCGTACTCTGGTCTCGCGTGATGTCAAGTTTCTTGAACAACAAGGTTACTACGACAAAAAGGATTGGGAGGGTTTGAAAGACTTATCTCAATCTACTACTGACCGGGCAGATAACTTGCGGTTTCTTCTTGACCATCTCGGCATCACTAAACCAACACCACTTGGCGCACAGAACATCAATGCTGATCCTTTACCATCATCTTCAATCCAATCCGAAGATAGGCCGGATGTGCGCTCGCCTATTGCAAATCCATCATTGGAACAAGTTTCTGAACCCATTGCTCCTTCAACTATGGAAATGTCTACTGAGTCCAATCATGTCGAACAACAAACAGAGAGCACCGATAGAGAAGAGACTCTTGATCAGCCGGTTACTCAACCCTTGCTCCGGCGCAGTAACCGGATCCGATCTCATCCGTCTACATGGAAAGACAAGAGGGTTTACTACAACAATCAGGTTGTTGCTCACCCTATTCAGGCCGTTTGGTCGCTTGACCTTATTCCCTCTTCTCATGCTGCCTTCCTCGGTAAGCTGGATGCTCATTTTGTCCCTCAAACCTTCGACGAAGCTAAGCAATATAAGGAGTGGCTTGATGCGGTGGACGATGAAACAACAGCTATGATCCGGAACAAAACTTGGGATGAGGCCGATCTCCCAAAGGGTAAAAAGGCTGTCAGCTCAAAGTGGGTGTTCACTATCAAATATCTTAGCACTGGTGAGATAGAGCGCTACAAAGCTCGACTGGTGGCACGCGGCTTTACTCAAACCTATGGTCTTGACTATACGGATACCTTTGCACCGGTGGCTAAGCTCCACACAGTTCGAGTAATATTATCCTTGGCCACTAACCTCTCTTGGGAGCTCTGCCAAATGGATGTCAAGAACGCGTTTCTTCAGGGGGAGCTGAGTGAGGAGGTCTACATGCATCCTCCACCGGGATTAGAACATATTGTTGCTCCGGGAAAGGTCCTCAGGCTCCACAAGGCGATCTACGGTCTCAAGCAATCTCCGAGGGCGTGGTATCATAAACTCAATTCTACACTACGGACGAATGGATTCAAGCGCTCTGAAGCTGATCATACGCTGTTCACCCTCCACACTACCAGTGGTCGTGTCGTCGTTCTTGTTTATGTCGATGACATTATTATCACCGGTGATGATAGGGATGGTATTTGTGCTACTAAGGCTCTTCTTAACTCTACCTTTGATATTAAGGATTTGGGTGAACTCAAATACTTCCTTGGGATAGAAATTTCTCGCTCTCCGGAGGGTTTGTTTCTTTCTCAAAGGAAGTATACTCTTGATCTTTTACATGAGACAGGTAAGATAGGTGCCAAGCCAGTGTCCACGCCACTTGAAGAGGGCTATCAGGTCAATCGAAAGGGGGAGAAGCCAACACCTGGTGCTCCGGTTCCCAAGTCGCACCAACCATACGAAGATGTGGGACGCTATCGAAGACTGGTGGGCAAGCTTATCTATCTCACGATTACAAGGCCGGACATTTGCTATGCTGTGAACCAAGTTAGTCAACACATGAAAGCTCCAAAGAACTTTGATTGAACGCTCGAGCGGATTCTATGTTATCTCAAGGGGAGTCCGGGGCAAGGTATTTGGATGGGAAAGAACAACAACACGAAGCTCGTCGGCTACTGTGATGCAGACTACGCTGGTGATACAACGGATAGGAGATCTACAACAGGGTATTGTACGTTTGTTGGAGGGAACCTGGTAACCTGGAAGTCAAAGAAACAGAAAGTTGTGTCCCAATCTAGTGCCGAGTCGGAATATAGGGCTATGAAGAAGCTAACCAACGAGCTAACATGGCTCAAAGGCCTCCTCAAGGATCTTGGAGTGGAGTCTGATCAACCAATCACCATGCATTGTGACAATAAGGCAGCAATATACATAGCAACCAACTCGGTCTTCCATGAAAGGACTAAACACATTGAGGTTGATTGTCATAAGGTACGAGAAAAGATTGAAGAAGGTGTTGTCTTGCCGTGTTACACTCCAAGCAAAGACCAATTGGCGGACATCTTCACCAAAGCCACTAGCCCTCAGATTTACGATTACATTTCTAGCAAGCTTGGACTTGTTGATCCGACTCATCCGTGAGAAACTCCTCTAACCCGTGGAGATCATACTCTTTTCTTTAACATAGTTTTGTCCCATGTGGTTTTCTATGTTGAGGTTTTTAATGAGGTGATCTTATGCGAGTTCCAAGCTTAGCCGTCTTCTTTGGCTAATCTTGAGGGGGAGTATTGACCATGATCACATTGCCCATATCTCTATGTGGACATCCATGAGAAGGTTCGAAATCTCTTTATAGCCGTTAGAAGAGGTGAGGAAATAAAGTCTTGGGCGGTGCATTTAAGAAAACATTTAGAGGACGAGTTCAATCTTGGGAAGGACTAATTCTCCTTCCTTATTCCCTATGTGATTTATTGTAAAGGTGTAGTCCTAGTTTTCTTTGTATTTATATCCTTTGTAAACCTTTGTAAAAGTAACTTATGGGATTTTATTCTATCTTCATTCTCTTCGCCGTTCTCTCTTCACATCTCTTCCGCTTAAATCCCAACAAATAGTTCATACCAGTCATGCTAGACCTGTTCCGCAACAGATTTAAAGTTTTTCAACTCCCACAGAAATTATCCTACGGTAGTATATATAAAATATATTTATTTTTATTGAAATATTTAGACCCGCAATCGTATCCGTCCAACACACTTTACTTTAATTAATGAGTCTAAATGTGGATACTAATTAACATGCGATCCATCGCGGTACAAAACTTTTTTGTTTAACACTTTACTTTAATTAATAAGTCTAAACAAAACTTTTTTGTTTAAAACATAACTTATGATTTCAATGTTATACTATATTTTAGAAAATAAAAGATGATCATATATTTTGTTATTTAATCTCATTTACGTTTAATATATCCTGAAAACCATTACAATAGAAAAAGTAATGATATTATATTTTCAAAAGTGATAACCAATTAAATTTATTAATTATGTAAAATCCTAATGCTTTGCAAAACAAAAACACAAAGTACATGACCCGTTTTTAAAAAGGAGATCTTTTGATCAAGATTCGATTAAGTATAAGATAAAAAATTAAATTAAATGACATGTTTATAAAAGATTATCTAAGTACACTATTTTTGGAAACCATATTTTTGACTTATTTCAACACTTAATAATTTTTATTTTTGACTTATTTCAATACTTAATAATTTTTGTCTAAGATTGAATCATAATACTTGTTATTTAACAATAGTACTTATAATTTAATTTGTGTATCATAATACTTGTAAGTTTAAATAAAAATATTAATATTTAAATATAGTTTAATTTAGTGTAAAACAATTTAATATGATCTAGCTACAGCCAACAACAATTTACGGTGACATTGCTTACATGTTTTTTTTTTTTTTGTGTGGATTAATATTGACTAAGGATTGAAAGGGTTAGATGGCTTGTGGAAAGCCTCGGCTTTTGAGAAGCCACTATCTGTACAATTACCAAAAGACTCCACCATATTCTAACCCCCTAAGATACATGTTATAGACTTATAGTAGTCATGATCTTTACAAAAGAACCAAACGAATCAATATACTGGTTAAAAAGGACACTCTTGACACAGAAGATTGAACTGGGGGCATGTTATAAGATTAAATATCCTAAGTTACATGTTATAACCATCTAATTTATAAGATTAAATGTAATATTATTTATTATATTTTGTGCTGGGGCAAAAGAAAAATCAGCCGAACAGAGACGTAAAGTCCCGTAAAAGTCACTCCAAATTTGTCTCATATCATCATCACCAATGGTTTATTTGAAGAAAACACAAATTACATGACCCGTTTAAGAAGAAGCGGATATTGACGCCTCTTCACACAGTGTTGTCTTCTCTTCCATTACCTGAACATTTCGTTTTGCAGAAGCCTGCAACTTCTCAATCACAAGCGGGGCTAAGAACGGAGACACGCATAGCTGCTCCCGTCCACTTTGTGCCTTCTCTTCCTCTACCTGAACCTGCAACATCTCTATCACAAACTGAGTTAAGAGCAGAGACGCGCAAAGCTACTCTTGTCCACTCTGTGCCTTCCCATCCTGTAACTGAACATTGCATTTTGCAGAAGCCTGCAGTTTCACAGCCACAAACTAAACTGAGAGACCTGGTTGCGTTTACTCACGAAACAACTCATGCTCCCACCGTGGAACCTGAGACCTGTCCTGATTTCACCTCCGTAGACAAACCAGCGATAGTCACAACCAGAAAAGCTTCAGCTCCAAGGAGATCACTGCAAGATTGTAGAGCCATTTCACCTTCATATACTTGAGCATACTTAATTGTACAGATAATAAAAAAAAGGGGGACTCATATGTTCATATACTTCAGCCCATAAAATTGTAACAATATACTTGGCTGAAATTAGACTAACCTTGCCCATTCTTTTTATTTTCTGCTTCATGTCAAACATGTCAATAACATATGAACTGTTTCATAATCGATTCCTCTTTGTCGATCCTGCAATTTATCAAACCAAAAATTTGCAATTTTGTTGGCCAAAAACCTGCAATGTATAACTCAAAAAAAATCAAAAGCTGCAAATTAGTTTACCAAAACCTGCAATTATAAATCAGAAAATTTATACTCAAACCAAAATCTGAAAATTCATTCACCAAAACCTTTGATATATAACTTAGAAAACCAACACCTGCAATTTCTCAAAGTAATTAGCTTTGTAGACTTGTCTGTTGGGTTTCTTATAGTTCCCGTCACGAACTCCAAGCAATATCATATCAATCAACCAACTAAATCGTCAAGAAGCAGAAATAACACCATTGACCCTCTTGAGTTAAACATCCAATTAGTCGTTCTACAAAGACAGAAAAGGAACGGTCTAATTGCTGGACCCGCGGTCTGAGATCTTGGTTTGAACCCGCGGTTTCAACATCGTACAGTTGTTTCTTCTGCAGGTCTAATTGCTGGACCAGTTTCTGATTCTGAAGCGGTCGAAAGCGGCATCAACCTGAAAAAAAAAAAATCACAAGTAAACAAGATGCACCAAAGAAACGCATTCTTGCTGTCTTACATAATCCTTATTTGCATCATTCTCACACTTCAACATTTCACAAAACATTCACACAACAACTTACATAATCTCCATAAGCTAGCTTCTTTCCCTTGAAATCCAAATCCAATTAACTTCGGGGACATCTTATTCTTCTTCATCATCGGAGACATCTTCTTCTTCCTCCTTTTCTTTTCTTCTGTGGGTGGCGATCGAGAGGGGAGATGAACAAATAATAATATTAGGTCAAATTTAAATTCTCTTTTGGAAGAAGAAAGAACAGGATCCGCGTCCTTTTAAAACGGGTATGGTAAAACGCGCGGATCTTATACAAAACGGGTCGGGTAATCAATTTTGTTTTTTTCTGACTATTTTATCCTTTTTAATTTCAATAAAGCTATTCCTTCTTTTAAAATTGAATGGCAATTTCAGTAAATAGGAAGAGGATTTCGGACATTTTCTCAAACGTACTCCTCTTTTTAATTATATAGAGATATATTTTTTTTCGTTTATGCTTTGCCAAATTTTCCAATTGAGAATGAGTTGTCGTCCACATTAGCTATTCAAGCAGTCAAATCTCGTTTTAAAAACTCATATTTATTTACTATACCATTTTTAAATCAACCAAAAAATTACTTAAAAGACCAGACCTAAAACTAAACACATTTTTCATCTTCCCATAAACATCCTAGTTCTTCAACAAATCAAGTTGTTTAACTTGGCAGTGGAAACCATTTAGAAAAAAACCTTATTTTGTCCTTTTGAAGATTATCATTATCATGATCATGTTTTTGTCTCAAGAAAACACATTAAGATGAAAAGCCAAATATTTAAGGGTTTGAATGGTAACTGCGGTCAGGATGGACAAATCCGTCTGCGGATCAGACCGTTCTGACAACGAACCACTGTGGTTCAGACTGTTCTGACAACGAACCGCTGCGGTCTAACTCTATTTGTAAGCAAAAGCGGTTCACAGTTGATCCACTGCAGTTTTGTTTATGTTTCCTTTGGACCGCATTATTGCGGAATATACTTAATGAATGATAAATAAAAAGTGGTTTAATCTATAAATAGATTTGTCCGCCCCAACTGCTGCAACCATTCATACTCTAAGAAGATCTGAAGGCAAAATACTAAGCATAGTCGAGTTTATGTTCACTCTCTTTTATTTATAAAAATTAACCGCAAAATACTATCATCACCCATTAACTAGAGTTTTTGTGCCTTTTTTTCTTTTCTTTTTACCTATTTTAAATTAAAATTTTGGCAATATATTATACCTAATTAACACTTTTGATTATTGTTTCGGGCAGATTTGCTGATAAAACCTAAAAACCAAAAGTTAAGCGTGCACCTCAAAACCAAAAGTTAAGTTATGCGTGGTTCAATTGGGTAATACAATAGTTACGGTGAACTTGGTCGCATTGGATGATTTTGTTGTCATTGTTCTTGAGCGGACAAATAAAAAGAAAAGCCTCTTCTTTTGAATCCCACACACAGAGATCTAATTATTGTTTCCCGTTAATAAAGGTTAAGACTTTGTTCTCTCTCTTCTTCGAGTCGTTTCATATTCCCTTTTCAATTTTTTCAAGTTTTATGTAATTGGGTATTTCTTGTTTACTCTCTAATACTATACGCTTTCTTGGTGTGAACTTGTAAACTCTTCAACCCTAAATGCTTCTTTTTTTCATAATTTGATTGAGAAGGGTTTTAAAGTGAGACACTTTTGATGCTTGTTGCTTAAAGTTTTGATTTTTATTGTCAATTGGGTTTTTGGAGAAGCAATATGAGCTGTGTGATTGAATTGATTAGCTCAATGAAGCTGGATTTTATTTAAACGAGTTGTGTTCTTCTCTTTTGTGAGGTTCGTGTCGTTTCATATTCCCTTCAATTTCATAGCTTTAGATATTGGACATATCTCAGTTAGTCTGTGCTGAACGTATCGAATTGAGGATATTGGGGGAGATTCTTGGTGTGGACAGAACACTTTTGATTCACAGATTCTTGCAAACTCTACAACTCTAATGTTTTTTTTTCACAGTTTTGGTTGAATAGGAATGACAAAGGGTTTTAAAGTGAGACACTTTTGGTTCTTGTTTCTTCAAGTTTTCGTTTTTTATTGTCAATTGGGTTTTGGAGGAAGCAATACGAGCTGTGATTGAATTGATTAGCTCGATGAAGCTAGATTTTCTTAGACTGAGAATAGGTCTCTTGATTATTCCTAACAATTACATTAGCTGTACTTTTGGATTATGAATGTTGTTTTGGGTTTTTGGAATTGTGAACTTTTGGTTTGCTTATTAGTGTTTGTTTTTGTTTTGCAGGGTTATCTTTGGTGGATGATTTGTGAAACTTTTTTAGGAGATAATTGTTTACGTTTTATATAAAAATGGCAGCTTCTAGCGGCTCTGGTTTGGAAGGTCACAAAGATGACCTCAGTTCTTCTGGTGATCCCCTGAGATCCATTCTTATGTTGATATATGTTTTCTTTGTGTTTACTGATTTTGGAAGTTTTATCTAGTTTCCATTTCTCTATTTCCCTTTCTTTGAGTGTTTTACTTTTACGTTTTAAGTATAAATAAGGATGAGGTCGAGTTTGTGAGACTCAAGTTAGAGAGAGCTTATCGGTTTACAACTAAGGAAAAAGCTTTGAGCTTTGTTAATCAGATTTTCCAAGGAGTTATTTGTGTGGTCGTTTTAATTTGAATAAGAAAGAGCTTTAACTCTATTTGTTATTCTTAAATTTATCAGCTGTGGATGGGGAAATGTATATAGACATGGAGGAAGACATGGACCTAACGGAAGATGATTTCAGAAATGTGTCTGGCCAGTTTTCAGGGGAAACATCGACAGTGGAGGTTAAGGATGCTGTCAATGTGAGTGTTGAAACCGTGAAAGTGGATGTTAGTTGTATCCTTATTTATCTTTTTATGTTGGAGTATAGTTCACTTTAGGATGGAACATGCTTCTATCATCATCCTATGCTCTGAGATTTGAATGCATGTCATTATGTATTCTTTCTTTGTTTTCCATAATTACATGTGTCAGCTAAATCTGGTGTTAAAAGATCCAGAACAACCTTCGACGAACAGCAACCTTCAGTCCATGTTACTTATAAACACTTAACAAGGTTAGGTGAAAAGAAGACTCTTAACTCGACCACAAGTAAATTTTTAACATTTGAATGCTCAAACGTTGCTGTCATTATATAATTCTTACTTGTTTTTATTCTTGTTTCCTGCATCTTTCAGAGCTAGTAAGCAGAAGCTGGAAAGTTTATTACAGCAATGGTCAGAATGGGAGGCAGAACAAAATTCTTTGTCTGAGGTAGTTATGATTTTTGAGGTCTTCAAAGTGATTTTTATAGCCAATATAGTGATTTTTTTTTTGTTTGCAAAAGTCAATCAGTTTCAAGTTATTGAAAGAATAATTGGAAATGAAATTTAGCAACTGTGTAAGAAATGATATGGACAATTGTTTGCTGACTATCTCATGTTATATGATCAGGATCAAGAACAACAAGTACTAGAATCTGGTGATGAGACATATTTTCCTGCTTTGCGTGTGGGATTGCAAAAGACATCATCTGTAGTAAGTGAAAATGTCTTTTCGAGCATATTAAAGCTTGAGGATTGATGCAATCCTTACTGATAGATAGATACATTATTGCTTGTGCAGTCATTTTGGTTTGACTACCAAACTGGTGACAATTCTTCGAAGAAGTTAGTTCCTGTGGAAAGTAGCACCACCCCTCTTTATAACCGTGGATTTACAATTGGTTTAGATTCAGCCGGTGGTTCAAATAACTTGGAAGGGTAAACAAATCCTTATTTCTTATTTCGTTTTACTTGTGACAGTGAATGTGAGTGAATGTGCTATTGATACTCTAGTATCTATCTTGTGCATTCGTTTATTTTATTTTGTTGTTTTAATTGTTTCTAGAGGCTTGGAGATTATTGATGACCCTCCACGCTGCTTCAATTGCGGCGCATACAGTCATTCCTTGAGAGAATGTCCAAAGCCTTTTGATCGATTAGCAGTTAGTAATGCTCGGAGGCAACATAAAAGCAAAAGAAATCAGAATCCTGGATCCCGTCTACCGTCCCGATATTATGAGAGCCCTCAAGTTGGTAAATATGATGGCTTGAAGCCCGGGTCACTTGATGCAGAGACACGTCAGCTTCTCGGTCTAAAGGTAATTTTTCAGCCTTTCTTGACTTGTCTTGTATTTGGAATTAAACCAAAGAGAATAAGTTTCCTGACTACGTGATTCTTGTCTTGTCCAGGAACTCGACCCTCCTCCATGGCTTCACAGAATGCGAGAGATTGGATATCCACCAGGATATTTTGGTAAACTTTCCTAATCTCCCGTCATCATCATACATCATCATCATCATATCAGAGGCATCTTTGTTCATGAGTTGGTTGTATCTGCTTTTTGTTTATGTCTTCTTAGCTGTAGAAGAAGATCATCTCTCGGGAATCACTATATTTGGTGAGGAAGAGACTAAAGAAGAAGAGGAAGAAGTTAAGATGGAGGACGGTGAAATCTTGGAAAAAGCAAACCCTCAAGAGCCAAGAAAGATAATGACAGTTGGGTTTCCCGGGATTAACGCACCCATTCCAGAAAACGCAGATTCGTGGCTATGGGAACAGAGGAATAACACAGCACATAGTTATTATCATGATCACCGTCGACCACAGGACTATAGAGACCAGACAGGCCCTCCAGGTGTTGCACTGTCTTCGAGCTATCCTCCAAGGTATGGCGTTAGATATGATCACGGGTTCGTTTCAGGACTAAGAAGCCCAGGATCCGAACTATCGGAATCCGAAAGAGTTAAGAGCTATTATTACTCTTTGTATGATCCAAATTTCAAGTAGTGAGGGAGGCTAGTACTAGTAGTGATCCATTTAGATCTAGCAGCAGAAGATGTATTAATTAGTGAGTGTGGGATGTAATGGTGTTGTTTAGGGATTAAGTTTTAGCATCAGTATCCAAATTTTGCTCGAAGTGATCCATTAGTTAAGAGCTACCCGCACAATGTTTGTTCGAACCAAAAGCTATGTCCGTGGCCTTAAAATGGTTATGCTAGTTTGGTGTTGTAACATGTCCATCAATGTGTATGCCTTTTTGTTTTGTTGTGTTTTGTTTTGTTTTGTTTCTACTAAAATATAGAATATCTCAGTGAATCTAGTTCGTTCCGACAATCATTAACAATCTATAAGTAATTAAGTTCGTTTGGACCTTCTTGTCCTAACTCCATAATGACATTAACACTTCCACTCAATACCTTTGTAATTTACTGAATAAACTTTTAAAAAAAACAAATGATTTGGAAATCTAATAATTTTTGTAATTTCATTCAAACATTTCAACAGTCTTCATCACAATTCATTTTAATTAATTTGGTTTCCAAAAATTTGTAAGATTTTGTTCTTTTTTTATTACTAATAAAGAAACACATTTCTATTCAACATCGAGTGTAGTGGAGGATAAGTTTGTGGTAATTGCGGTCAAAACAAAAGTTTGTGAGAATTTATTAAATAAAATATTTTGCTAAACATTGAATAAGCTTCAAAAAAATATTTTGGAAGTCTAGTAATTTTTAGTTTCTTTATTCAAACTTTATCAAAAGTATTTCTTACAAATCATATCTACTAATTAATTCTTAAGATTTTTTTTTCAATTACAAATTAAAAAAAAAGTTTATTTTATAAATAACGACGAAACATCGAGATCTATAACAAAGAAATTTTTTTATATAGATATAAATTTTTTTTTTCTTTTTTTCTTTTAAAGTCCTAAAAGAGTATAAAAGCTTCGTTTTTTTAATATCATTATTACAAAAGAATAAAATCTCTGACTAATTAAATTATTACATAGAAATCTTTTCTTTTGCTATATATATCTACTAAACAAATCCTAAATTGTAATCGTAAATTTCCAAAACCCTAATTAAGGTAACAACGTAGACCAGACGAAGTCAGAGGCTTTTTCTTCTCTCTTTCAACTTATTTCTCTTTTGTCTTCTTCGGTACTTGTTTACTCTGTTTAGGTCTTGTTTTTGTGTTCTTCTTCGATCAATTCGTGAATTTTCTTGATGATCCGTCGTTGAATTGTAGCTGACGCAGCTGATTAGGATTTTGCTGTCCAGGTTAAAAACTCCAAAATTATGGGTTTTATTTTTTTTAATGGGGTGATTTCGTAGCATAATCTTAAGCATAAATCCGACATTAATTGAAGGTTTTGCTTTGGGGATCGCACTTTTATATTTATCTATAAGCTTTAATTATGGAATCGAGTATTTTGATTAGATTCAGGTTGATCTGTTGATTTTTTTCATTGTAAGACTCTTTAATCCAATTACACTTAGTGTATACCTTGTGCAACAAGCTATAATATTATCAATATTTTTCGTTGTTCGTTTATGGTTGTACGTAGTGACAGTATTGCATGATCCTGACATGTTGATTGAATTGTGTAGGGAATATACGTAATCTGGACGAAGCTGCAGCAGCCATTGTGTAAAAGGAAAACGAGCTTGATGATGATGCCTAGGTTTCCTGAGAATGATGAACCTGGTGATGACTCAGAGAATTACGATGAGCTCATTCGTAACTGGTTGAGTAGTCTAGGAGAGCCGAGTGGTACTGTTGTTGCATCTGATCATGATGATGACGTCCAGTATCTTGGAACGAGAAAAGCTCAGCCAGATCAAAGCGGAAACGAACTGCGAAAGCGGCGGAGGTCTGGTCCTGGTGATTCGTTTAGGCTTCCTGATCTTGAGCCCTTTCCCCGCTCGGCTTACCCTCCTGGACCTTATGGCGTAACGAAGCAAGATGTGATGCACAATCCTCCTTTGGATACTAGCAAACGTGTGAAGCTAGTGAAAAAGTTAGTACGTGTTTCTACTTTCGAGGATCTGTTTTCCCCCAACAAAGAAATGGTTGAGATCGAGGAAAGGAGGCCTCTGAACCATGAGGAGCTAGGAACTGCTGTGGTTATTGTTGAGCCGGTGAGATTTGATGAAGGGACCACGTCTGAGGTTAATGCTGACTACACTGGTACAATGTCTCTGAACCATGAGGAGCTCGGAGTTGGTGCGGTTACTGTTGAGCCGATGAGATGTGATGAAGGGGCCAAGTCTGAGGTTATTGCTGGCACTGACACAATGTCCATGAACCATCAAAAGATGGGACTTGGTGTGGATATTGTTGAGGAGATGAGATGTGATAAAGGGACCAAGTCTGAGGTTGAAGCTGACACTGACACAGTGCTTCTGAACCATGAGAAGTTGGGAGTTGGTGCAGAGCCGATGAGACGTGATGAAGGTACCACGTATGTGGTTAATGCTGAAATTGACACAGTCTCTCTTGGTGCTGATAATGTTGAGCCGATAGGGACCAAGTCTCAGGTTAATGTTGTTGAGCCGATGAAATGTGCTGAAGGGACCATGCCTGAAGTTAATGCTGACACTGACACAGTGTCTTTGAACCATGAGAATTTGGATACTGTTGAGCCAATGAATTGTAATGAAGGGACCAAGTCTGAGGTCAATGCTGACACTGTCACAGTGTCTTTGAACCATGAGAAGATGGGAGTTGGTGTAGAGCCGATGAAATGTGATGATGGGACCGAGTCTGAGGTCGAAGCTGACACTGACATAGTGCTTCTGAACCATGAGAAGAGTGGAGTTGGTGCCGAGCCGATGAATTGTGATGAAGGGACCAAGTCTGAGGTCGAAGCTGACACTGACATAGTGCTTCTGAACCATGAGAAGATGGGAGATTGTGCAGAGCCAATGAAATGTGATGAAGGGACCAAGTCTGAGGTCGAAGCTGACACGACGTCTATGCAAAAGCGTAACAAGAGAGGTGTCTCACTGATCGAACATTTCACAGATGAAGAGATAAAGTTGCATATAATGAATCTTCCGGAGCAAACTATTATTAGTCAGGTAACTTATTTGAGCCTTATCATTGATTTATGCTTTTTTTGTTTTGTGTATCTCTAAAAATTTGTTTAGTTCTTAATTTGTTTTGTTCCACAGAGCACAATGTGTGCCCTCGAGGAGGAGGATGATGAGGATGAAGATAAGGAATTATGTCAGTTGTGTGGCAATGGCAGACTCCCGTTACCACCACCGCCAATATACTGCTTAAGATGCAACCGTCGCATCAAAGACGACGCTGTCTATTACACCCCCGGGGAAGAAGAGATAAAGGATGCGCAACTTAACTTCTGCAGTCCTTGTCGAACTGTCTGTTCAAACAAGTTCAAGTTAACATCTGGAATCACTATCTCAAAAGCCAATATGCTTGAATGTAATAACCTTAAAAACCAAGCTTTCGAGCAGGTTAAAAACTTTATCCCTCTCTCTCTCTGTCTTAAATAATCTCTCATTTATTTCATTGAAATATTATTACTAATTACTTGTTATTTGAGCAGTGGGTTCAGTGTGGATCTTGTTACAAATGGCAACATCAAGTTTGTGGTCTCTACAATAAGGACAAGGACAAAGACGAGACCAGAGAGTATATTTGTCCCATATGTTTACTAGAGGAGCGTAAAAGTAACAACAACAACAACAACAACAACAACGACATGCCAGTCGATGACAATACTAATTTGGGAGCAAAAGATTTGCCTGAAACCATCCTCAGCTTCTTTCTAGAGCAAAGGCTAGCCAAGCGCCTTAAGGAAGAGAGATGCGAAACCGCAAAGGCTACAGGGAAGAACGTTAAGAATGTAAGAATTGATGTGGTTAATTTCTGTCATTTTGAGTTTCAGTTTCTTATTTCTTTATAACTCAAACTTGTTACATTTTTCTTTACAAGGTATCTAAACCAGAGGGCCTTACTCTCAGAGTTGTGTATTCCGCTGACAAAATCTCAACCGTCAACAAACCCTTAGCCGATTTGCTCCATAGAAAAAACTATCCTACTGAGTTCCCTTACAGATCAAAGGTGAGATATTGAATATATTAACGTTTTTGATTATGTATTTTTAAAACCTTAGATATTGTCATTAATGTTTTTGATATGTTTCAGGTTATTCTATTGTTTCAGAAAGTGGAAGGAGTTGATATATGCATCTTTGCATTGTTTGTCCAAGAGTTTGGATCAGAATGTAGCCAGCCTAACCAACGCAGCACATACATCGTATATCTCGATTCGGTCAAGTACTTTAGACCCGAGAGACTCACATTCGCAGGAGAAGCTCTGAGAACTTTCGTTTATCATGAAATCTTGGTAATTAATAATCTCTTTTTTAAGTCATCATCTGTGCTTTAAATGCTTAATTAAAAACCTAACTATATATTATTGACATTTACATGTTTATCTCTCTTTGATAGATTGGATATCTTGAGTTCTGTAAGATGCGGGGTTTCACAACGAGTTATATATGGGCATGTGTTGAGAAATTAATCGGTTTAATATTGGGTTAAAGTATAATTGGTATCTTGTAAATACACAATTTATAAATTAACCACAAATATATAAGCCAACTAAATAAAACACTCTTATATTTATTTGTAAATCACTCACAATACAAAGTTTATAACTTATAGTAAAAACACTCAAATCTCACACCACTCGTTATTTTTCCAAACCTCACACACTCTCTTATTTATATGTTGCTTAGTATTGCAACTTCTCTTTATTATATTGGATGCTATGGGATGATTTGCTCTCGCTTGATCTCTCTCTATTTATAGGAAGCTTGCAGCCCACTTTTGTTGACAAACATAACAACCACCACTTCTTATTTCAACAATAGAAGCACCGTCCTATTTAATTACCTTCTCTTTTTGACTTTCAGTAAATCTTTGTAGCACATGTGAAAGTGATGATGAATTACTTTTAACACTCCCCCTCATTATCAACTTTCCTTGTGCGTGTAGTCATTCCAAGTAACATTCGAAATCCGATAACCTTAGATGCAGATAAGCTTTTTGTAAAGATGTCTGCAACCTGATCTTGTGTCTTGATTGGTTTCATGACAATATCTCCTTGAAGTACCTTTTCTCGCAAGAAATGATAATGTACCTCCACATGTTTTGTTCGAGCATGAAAAACAGGATTTTCGGCTAAACGAACTGCTGACAGGTTGTCACAGTGTAATGGAACTCCATCTTCTATCGGTTGGTTTAAATCTTTCATGAGTTGAGTCAACCAAGCACATTCTTGTGTTGCCATTGCTCCTGCTCTATATTCTGCTTCTGTGGTTGAAAGAGAAACGGTAGGTTGTCTCTTACTGCACCATGATATAGCTCCAGAACCAAGGTTAAATACATATCCAGTAGTTGACCTCCGAGTGTCATGATCTCCAGCATAGTCAGCATCGCAATAACCATTGAGCTTACTTTGTACTCCTTTCTTGTAAAGGAGTCCCCAATCAATCGTGCCTTTGATATATCTCAAGATTCTTTTAACTGCTTCAAGGTGTGGTTTCTTCGGTTTCTGCATGAACCTGCTAACAACGCCTACAGCGAAAGTTATGTCGGGTCTAGAAAGAGTAAGATAGATAAGACTACCTACGATTTGTCGATACATTGTTGTATCATCCAAGTCTTTTCCATCATAGGCACACAACTTCAAATTTGGCTCCATTGGTGTAGTGATTGGTTTACACTCAGCTAACCCAAACTTCTGAATGAGATCTCTTGCATATTTCTGTTGACCAAGAAATATGCCGTCTTTTGTTCTTTCAACTTCCAATCCTAGGAAGTGATTTAATTCACCAAGTTCTTTCATTTGAAATCGAACAAACAAGTTTTCCCTTGTCCTTTGAATCTCGCCCGTGTCATCTCCGGTGATGATTATATCATCGACATATACAAGAATAATTGATAATTTTTCTCCTTGAATCTTCACGAACAGACTCGAATCTGATGGGGCAACATGATAACCACTTTGGACTAAAAACTCCGCAATCTTCCCGTACCATGCTCTAGGCGCCTGCTTTAAACCATACAAAGCCTTCTTTAATTTGCACACATACTCTGGTTTTTCGTGATTTACGAATCCTTGGGGTTGATCAATATAAATTTCACGATCAAGTTCTCCATTTAGAAAAGCGTTCTTCACATCCATCTGCCATAAATTCCATGACTTACTTGCGGCTAGTGCTAGTAGCACACGAACTGTGGTTATCTTTGCCACTGGACTAAATGTCTCATCATAGTCTATACCATACTCTTGAGAAAATCCACGTACAACTAATCGGGCCTTGTATCGTTCGATTGTACCGTCTGGAAGAGTTTTCAGCTTGTAAACCCATTTGCAGGATATTGGTTTAACACCTTCCGGTTTAGGCACTAAATTCCAAGTTTGATTTTGTTTTAGTGCCAAAATTTCTTCTTCCATAGCTTTTCTCCATTCTGGATTCCTTGACGCTTCTTCGAATGTAGTTGGCTCTTTAACTTCAGCATACGCAGCATTTATGTACTTTGGATTTTTACGTCTTTCTCTTATAGACCTTCGTAGTTGAGGTTGTACTGGCTCCACTTGTTGTTCTTCTTGTTGAGTGGTCTCCACTTCATTTGGTGTTTCATGAACACCTGTTTTCCAAGGGCTTCTTGACTTGGATCCAACGTTCGATTGAGGTGACGGTAACTGTTCTTCTGTGTCTTCATTGCCAGGAGACGATTCTAGTTGTAACTTCGTTTGTAATTTTTCTTGCAACTCATGCGTATCTGGTAAAGCTACCTTGTTTGCCCACCACGAAGATGCCTCATCGAATACAACATTTCGTGAGACATATATCTTGTTTGTATTGGGATCACAACATCTCCAGCCTTTCTTTTGTTCGTCGTATCCCACAAAAATGCAGCGAATGGCCTTCTTGTCAAATTTACTGCGATCTTCATCGGCAATAAAAACATAGCACACACATCCAAATACTCGAAAGTAACTGACCGTTGGTTTCACATCATATAACTTCTGAAATGGTGAAACAAACTCCAATCTTGGTTGTGGCAGCCTATTGGTGATATAAACACCCGTCTTCATGCATTCTGCCCAAAATCTTGTATCAACGTTCTTAGCGTGCAGAAGACTTCGACAAATTTCTGCGAGGTGGCGATTCTTTCTTTCGGCTACTCCATTTTGTTGTGGAGTTTTTGCACAAGTGAGTTGTCTCCGAATATTAACCTCCTTAAGGTAGTTGTTAAACTCGTTTGAAGTGTATTCTCCTCCATTATCAGTGCGTAGGCACTTGATCGTTTTACCGAGCTCACGTTCTACTGTGGTCTTGAATTCTTTAAATTTTTCTAAAGCCTCATCTTTATGCTTTAGAAAATAAACCCATACGTATCTTGAAAAATCATCAATAAAGGTTATCAAATATTGATAACCACGTGTTGATGGTTGTTTGATTTTTCCCAGCAAATCTGAATGAACCAGCTCCAACGGCTCCTTAGCTTTAAAATTTGAATCCTTGTAAGGCAATTGATGTGCCTTACCATATTGGCATCCTGCGCACACAATCTCATGGTTCATCTCAAGTTGTGGGAGTCCCTTCAACATCGACTTCTGCATCATAATCTTTAATTTGCTGTAATTGACATGTCCGAGTCGTGCATGCCACAAGTCGCCAGTGTCACTTCTCCTCGTTTTTTCAACATAGGCTTCTTCTGCTGACATCACATAAATAGCCCTCATTTTTGGTCCTTCTATGAACGGTGTGCCAATAATTTTTAATTCTCGATACACCTTCACATCTTCTGGACCAAACAGTACGTAGTTGCCTGCACTTGTGAGTTGGGGTACGGATAACAGGTTCTTCTTCATTCCTGGGACATGGTAAACATTTCGAAGTTGAATTTCTTCATGTCCATTCTTTTGTGGTAGATTTGTCTCACCAACATGGGCTATTGGCAATTGTGTGTTATCAGCTGTTATAATAACACGATCTCCATTGTATTTTGTGATGTTCACTAATTTTGACACATCTCCTGTCATATGATTTGAACACCCAGAGTCAACGATCCAATCATTTTTGTAGTCGACTGAGTGATCGCATACAGCGGTGAGTGCAAATTCTTTTATTGAGTCTTCCTCTCTTCCATCATCAAGATCCACTTCCTCCGCAAAGAAAGAAGTTTCAAACTCCCAATCTTCTTCTCCATGTCCTTCATTCTTTGAACTTGTGGCAGCATTTCCTTCAACTTTCTTTGACCAACAATTTCTTGCATAATGTCCCTTCTTGCCACAATGGTAACATGCATCACTTTCATTATTATTTTGTTGCCATCGATTCTGACCACCTTGATTATTTTGAGCTCCTCGAGCTCCCCCTGATTGGAAACTTCTCTCATGGTTTCCTTGAGCATCTCGTTCTTGTCCGTTGAATCTCCCGGTACCACGTCCGCGTCCTCGACCGCGACCTCGACCACGTCCTCGACCACGACCATAACCATAACCTTGGTCATTTCTCTTATTGGTGAATAAAGCTGTCTCTTCACCATTGGTTGGTCGGCTAAGTGTGGGTTTATCTAGATCCTCCTCATTCATTAGCAAATTCTCTAGATCTGCTAAAGTTGGCTCGGTAGCCCAGCCCCGAGTTGCCGTAATAATACTCTTGTATTCTGGCTTCAGACCATGAATGATAATTCTTTTCATTCTTGTCTGAGTAATAGAATTTTCAGGATCTAGTTTAGAAATCTCATCACAAAGAGACTTCACTTTTGAAAAATATTGACTCACGGTCATATTCTTCTGGGAGATAGACAAAAGCTCATTCTCAAGCCTTTGTAATTTTGCGTCATTCTTCTTCGCAAAGATTGCCGTCAATATGTCCCAAGCTTCTTTTGGTGTTCGGGCATCTTTAATCCGTTGTAGAAAATCTTCTTCTACAGCCACGGTTAAAGCATACATGGCTTTACCAGCCTTGACCTTCCACTTCTTTAAGGCGTCATGATCACTCGTTGGTCTTTGAGGTGCAGCATCTTGTCGTACCGGTGTTGAGGTTGAGGTGTCGGAAGTTGTATCTGTGCTTCTTGCTTCTCTTGGTGGTGTCGTCTCAGCTCCGTTAACGATATCCCATAAATCTTGTCCGAGCAAATAAAACTTCATGCGAGTACTCCATGACCCATAATTGTTGTTATTGAGCTTCTCAATAGAGGTAGTAAAATCCGTCATGATTTTACCAAAAGCTTCCAAATAACAACTAAACAAATATATATTAGAGTTGGTCGGATCGACTTCGCTCTGATACCAAATGTTGAGAAATTAATCGGTTTAATATTGGGTTAAAGTATAATTGGTATCTTGTAAATACACAATTTATAAATTAACCACAAATATATAAGCCAACTAAATAAAACACTCTTATATTTATTTGTAAATCACTCACAATACAAAGTTTATAACTTATAGTAAAAACACTCAAATCTCACACCACTCGTTATTTTTCCAAACCTCACACACTCTCTTATTTATATGTTGCTTAGTATTGCAACTTCTCTTTATTATATTGGATGCTATGGGATGATTTGCTCTCGCTTGATCTCTCTCTATTTATAGGAAGCTTGCAGCCCACTTTTGTTGACAAACATAACAACCACCACTTCTTATTTCAACAATAGAAGCACCGTCCTATTTAATTACCTTCTCTTTTTGACTTTCAGTAAATCTTTGTAGCACATGTGAAAGTGATGATGAATTACTTTTAACAGCATGTCCACCCGAAACAGGAGTAGACTACATTATGTACTCTCATCCTAAGACTCAGCAAACCCCCAACACTAAGAAGCTTCGCCAATGGTAAGTTCTCTTTTCACCACTTGATTCCTGGTTTCGTCATTGTGAGGAAATTGTATTTTGACATAAACAACATTATTGTCAGGTATACGTCAATGCTTGAAAAAGCAGTTGAGCAGAAGGTGGTTGTGAAGACTACAAACTTGTATGACCGGTTCTTCGTTTCGAGAGAGGATCAATCTACCTGCGATATGACAGCTGCGCGGTTGCCTTACTTTGAAGGATCTTTGTGGTCCAATAGTGCTGAGCTTATCCTTCAAGAAATCGAGAAACAAGGCAATAACGATTTGCACCATATGTTGAAATCGCTTACTCGAAGAAAAATAAAGAGCTACAAAAGTACGACTTGTGATTATGTTGATTCTGATGATTGCAAAAACATTCTCCTGATGGAAAAGGTATATATAATGTTTTTAACGTTTTGAATCTTTCTTCTTGTTTTAGTAACTTTAGGCATGTTTAATTAATCTTTTAACAATTCTGGTTTTTTTTTTTTTTGTGTAGCTTGAAAAGAAAGTACTCAATAATAAGGAGGATTTGATGGTGGTAGAATTAAACTATTCATGCACGCGTTGTTTGAAAGCCATAGTATCGGGATTGAGATGGTATTGCGGCAAGTGCAAGAATCTTCAACTGTGTGAAAGCTGCTATGATTCAAAACAAGAGCTTCCTGGTGAACACATATATGATAATGCCAATAACAAAGAAAAAAAGCATCCTCTCTCAAAGGTTATTTATTACTTACCCTTTTTTAAATCATATAACGATTCTCTTGTTTGGTTAAAATTTTGTACTAACGTTAGGTTTGGTTTTTTTTTACTTCCACAGAAACAGGTGAATGTCACAACTGTGGATAATGATATCATTCAAGAAAACGAAATGTTCGATAGCAGACAAGCGTTCTTAGCTATTTCTCAAAAGAATAATTACATTTTTCACACGCTTCGACATGCTAAGCATTCTTCGATGATGATACTCCACAATCTTCACACCTCAACTAAGCTTCATCATCACTCTCAAAACTCTAGCGGTCTCACCTGCACGAACTGCAAGAAAGATGTTTCGACAAGTATCTACTTGCCTTGTTTGCTCTGTCCGGATTTCCGAGCTTGCACTGGATGTTATACCGATAAAGAAACCGTTAGTCATCTTCATATTTTCCCAACACTCGCTTCATATAATAATGGAGTCCCCCCTAAAACCGTAATGGTAAAACCGTAAGCAAATCTGTTTCTTTTGGTTTTTTACTTTTGACTTGTTTACCAACTTGTTACTCTCTCTCTCTCTCCTAGGTTCTTGAGATACTGAAAGCATTGCAGCACGCATCTCTGTGCCAACCCAAAGCCTCTAAGTCGTGCTCATACCCGAAATGCAGAGAAGTTCAAGCATTGTTCAGTCACAATGAACGATGCAAAATCCAAAAGATGGGAGTTTCTTGTAATATTTGCCGATACAAAACCAAAGAGATGGGAGTTTCTTGTAATAATTGCGGTTGTAAAACTTGCGATAGATTGTCACAGATAGTAAAGATCCATGCGAACCATTGCCGAGATCTCAAATGCCCTGTACCAGGCTGCAGGTAGTTTTCCATTGCTCTGTTTATGATCTTTTTCTTGTTAATCTTCTCTGCAACTTCAGCTTTTTAACTTTGTATCTCTCATGTTCCCAGAGATATGAAGGAACTGTTGATTGAGAAGTATGGTGTAAAGTACTAAAGTGGAGTGAGTCAAAGGGACGAATTTGTACATTGCATAGGTGTGCTATGATAATGTCTTGACTAAAGAAGAAATTGTACTGATTAAAAACCTGTCCTTAGATGAAAACTATTCGTTGTCAAGAGTGCTCAGACTCAGTTGTTGTTTATTTTTGTGAAGTGTTCAATAGAGAGAAAATAAGTTTGGTGTTGATAGGTTTCTTCCTATTTGTGTAATATAACATCTGTTGTCAGTCAACATATATATATATATATATATATATCATTCCTTTTGTGATATATATATGTTATTTAAATGCAGAAAGTTGCATTCTCGTTTCAGTCTACCTATTTTCATATTCACTTGATCCTCAGTTACTGCAAATCTTCCATCTATTCTAGACGAAGTGATGAGTCTTAAATCGTTTTAATAGGTAAGATGCCGTAAATAGCAAAGGACTTGGCTTTCATTTCATTTGAACGTTTTCTCACAAGTCACAAACAAAAACACATAATCAAAGGATCAGATAAACACTTTGTTGTTACAAGTAGAACCACTCTCATAAAAATAATTAAATCATCATCTAAAACATACCAAAAGAATTGAGAATTCTTGAAGCTAGAAAGAAAACACTACATTTTGGTGGAAAATATCCAAACAGAATTAACACGTAGCTAAAGATAACAAAGCAAAACACTAATATTGTCAACAGAAGAAGATTAGCTCTTCATCATCATAGGCGGAACTACATCCAGATTGGGCTACGTCGTCAGGAAAGTCCAAAGCTTCTTACCAATGGAGACTTTCCCGGGATGTTCTGCATCTGATTCATCATCTTCACCATCCGAGTCAACCCTTTGGGGTGTTTTGTTCACATCTTCTTCGCTCATCGCCTCACTCTCACATGTTCTTTTGGGCGAACCAGCATCTGTATCCTGAGAGTCTGCTGTGGCTTCATGCTATTGAAACAGACATTTGAAAGACACAGATTTGTCAAGAAAGCGAATATCGAAAGAAGGGGTGAAAAAACACAAAATCCAGCTAAGTTGTGAGAGCATATTACCTGCACCACATTTGTGCTTACTCCATTGTCACTAACAGCAACGTCTAATGATGCTGTGGCGGTGGTTTGAGCAAAGTAAACCACCTCGTCTTGTTGCACTCCACTAGTCTCTTCGTTCTTCTTACTAAGTGTGGTTTCTCCAGTTACCCTAATAACCCAAAGTGAAACATTTATTAAACAGCCTGAATAAAGAGACGAACAAACAGCTGCAACACATTATCCTCAGCAACTGTTTTTGGGATATGAAATTACCTTCTAGGTCGCCTGAGATTATATCTTTGTCCCACCACTTCTCCTTGCTGTTCTGATACAACCTTTTGCCGCCTCTTCCGCTGATGTGCTCCTCCGGTGACACTATCTGATTTTCCATCACTCTCGTTACCATCCTGCTCAGTAGTACAAGTTCTCAAAGAACCCACACGCCCACGTTTCCGTCCGTTCATTGAAGTTGCTTTATCAGCACGACCAGGTTCACCCGTGCTTCCATCAATTTCTTTAGCAGAGTCGTCAACATT
>NC_025689.1:28307848-28342832 GCF_000633955.1 Camelina sativa
TCACAGATAGTAAAGATCCATGCGAACCATTGCCGAGATCTCAAATGCCCTGTACCAGGCTGCAGGTAGTTTTCCATTGCTCTGTTTATGATCTTTTTCTTGTTAATCTTCTCTGCAACTTCAGCTTTTTAACTTTGTATCTCTCATGTTCCCAGAGATATGAAGGAACTGTTGATTGAGAAGTATGGTGTAAAGTACTAAAGTGGAGTGAGTCAAAGGGACGAATTTGTACATTGCATAGGTGTGCTATGATAATGTCTTGACTAAAGAAGAAATTGTACTGATTAAAAACCTGTCCTTAGATGAAAACTATTCGTTGTCAAGAGTGCTCAGACTCAGTTGTTGTTTATTTTTGTGAAGTGTTCAATAGAGAGAAAATAAGTTTGGTGTTGATAGGTTTCTTCCTATTTGTGTAATATAACATCTGTTGTCAGTCAACATATATATATATATATATATATATCATTCCTTTTGTGATATATATATGTTATTTAAATGCAGAAAGTTGCATTCTCGTTTCAGTCTACCTATTTTCATATTCACTTGATCCTCAGTTACTGCAAATCTTCCATCTATTCTAGACGAAGTGATGAGTCTTAAATCGTTTTAATAGGTAAGATGCCGTAAATAGCAAAGGACTTGGCTTTCATTTCATTTGAACGTTTTCTCACAAGTCACAAACAAAAACACATAATCAAAGGATCAGATAAACACTTTGTTGTTACAAGTAGAACCACTCTCATAAAAATAATTAAATCATCATCTAAAACATACCAAAAGAATTGAGAATTCTTGAAGCTAGAAAGAAAACACTACATTTTGGTGGAAAATATCCAAACAGAATTAACACGTAGCTAAAGATAACAAAGCAAAACACTAATATTGTCAACAGAAGAAGATTAGCTCTTCATCATCATAGGCGGAACTACATCCAGATTGGGCTACGTCGTCAGGAAAGTCCAAAGCTTCTTACCAATGGAGACTTTCCCGGGATGTTCTGCATCTGATTCATCATCTTCACCATCCGAGTCAACCCTTTGGGGTGTTTTGTTCACATCTTCTTCGCTCATCGCCTCACTCTCACATGTTCTTTTGGGCGAACCAGCATCTGTATCCTGAGAGTCTGCTGTGGCTTCATGCTATTGAAACAGACATTTGAAAGACACAGATTTGTCAAGAAAGCGAATATCGAAAGAAGGGGTGAAAAAACACAAAATCCAGCTAAGTTGTGAGAGCATATTACCTGCACCACATTTGTGCTTACTCCATTGTCACTAACAGCAACGTCTAATGATGCTGTGGCGGTGGTTTGAGCAAAGTAAACCACCTCGTCTTGTTGCACTCCACTAGTCTCTTCGTTCTTCTTACTAAGTGTGGTTTCTCCAGTTACCCTAATAACCCAAAGTGAAACATTTATTAAACAGCCTGAATAAAGAGACGAACAAACAGCTGCAACACATTATCCTCAGCAACTGTTTTTGGGATATGAAATTACCTTCTAGGTCGCCTGAGATTATATCTTTGTCCCATCACTTCTCCTTGCTGTTCTGATACAACCTTTTGCCGCCTCTTCCGCTGATGTGCTCCTCCGGTGACACTATCTGATTTTCCATCACTCTCGTTACCATCCTGCTCAGTAGTACAAGTTCTCAAAGAACCCACACGCCCACGTTTCCGTCCGTTCATTGAAGTTGCTTTATCAGCACGACCAGGTTCACCCGTGCTTCCATCAATTTCTTTAGCAGAGTCGTCAACATTATCTGTTGAATCATTGGGTTCAGAAAGGTTTATAGATTCTCCATATATGGCTTTAGCTTCTCCTACAACATCTTTGACAGAGCGTGTTCTTCTGGTTCTGGCTTTCGCTTTCCCTCTCATGCGTGATTGACCCTCGACATTTTGATTGGAAAGAGAATCTGCAGCAGCTTCTTGAGCCTTGCTGTTGATGTTGCTTTGATCACCGTCTGAATTTACATTGGTGACTTCGACTTCTTTTGTGCCAGTTTCAGATTCAGACTTTTCAACATCAAAGGAATAATTGGCCGCTGCATGAGGCGTAGTTGATGGCCCACTGTTCAAGTTAGCTTGGTCCGTAGGTTGAGGCTCTTGATCAGCCAAATTCCAAGTGACAGAAGGTTCTACCATTTTTATTGGGGACAGCTTAAGAATCTTTGAAGTACATTTCCGGAACCAAGACACCGTCCCACCAGCAACTGGCAATCCTAAGCCAGCAGCAGTTGGAGATATATCCCTAATCTCCTCCTGCCTTGGTGCTTCGTTATCAAGAATATTGGCCAGTTTTGACATATTAGGCATTTCCACGTTATCAATTTCAGGAAGTACGAGCTCAGAAAGAAGTTCGCCGCACGGATTGCAGTTCCTGTTACTTTCCATGGAAGAAAGAAAACGACTTCTCTCACTAATGAATTGCTCCCTCTGTTCCTTCAGTTTCTTGGTCAAGGCAACAAGGTCATCAACATCTTTCCGGATTTCTGTCTGCTGCTCTTTAAGATAATTTTTACTAGCATTTACTTCTAGCTTTTCTTTCTCTATTCTGTCTCTTTCATTCTGCATGTCCGCCATTTCTCTTCTGGCTACGTCTCTTAGGTAGTTAATATTGTTCAATTTGTGCTCCTTCTCTTCCTCAAATAGCTTCTCTTTTGCTTGCAGCTCCCTTTCCCTTTCTTCCAGTTTAGTCTGCATATCAGACTCAAGTTTCCTTTTACGCATTTCAATCTCATGAAGCAATTGACTTCTATCGCTCTCAGCTTTATTGGAGAGCATTGAACGCTCATGCTCCATAGTCTCTGCAAATGAAGCTTTTGCTACTTCAAGCGCTTCTAGCTCCCTTTGCATGTTTTCATAAGCTGCCTGCTTTTCTTTTATAAGCCTTTCTTCTTCCAAGTGACTGTCTCTCTCTAATTTTTCCTTCTGATCAGTTATGTTCTTTAGTTCGTTCTCAATCTTAGCTTTCCTCTCATCAAGTTCTTCCCATTCTTTCTCAAAACTTTCCCTTTGGGTCTTTAGATCCTCAGCCTCCTTAATAAGAACCTCCTGTTGAGACCTGCACTTTTCTATTTGCTCTTTTAATTCGGCTTGCAGACGATGATACTCAGACCTCTCCTCCTCAGTAACTCTAAGCCCTTCCTTCTCTTTGTGAATTTCTGATAACTGTACTTCATTTTCAGCCCTTATCTTCTCGACTTCAGCTTTACGACTAAGAACAATTTCCTTATCCTCAAGCAGTTTTTTCTTCTCAGTTTCCAATTCCTTCTCCTCGCTTTTCAAGACTTTCTCTCTGCCATTTATGCCTTTCAGTCTTAAATCAAACTCTTTTTCTTTCTCTTTATGCTTCTCAAGTTTCCTGTCTAATGCCTGTTCACGTTTAACAACTTTCTCCTCCATGTGCTTCCACTCGGCCTCCCTCTTTTCCACTTCTGCAACCTTGCTCTTCAAGCTGTCATCAACAGATTTTCTTTTCTGCTCCATTTCCAACTCAAACTCACGCTGTGTTGCATCCAACTTAGCTTGGTGTTCATCAATTAGTTGCTGAACTGCCATCTGCCAACCAGCCAACATTAAACAGTTAACACCCAAAATGCACACATGTAATATTCACGTAATACCAATACAGAAAACGAAAAATGATTCAAAATGTGATACAATTGCGCATAAGAAAAATTGAGATGGAAATTGGAATATTTTCCTGCCAAAAGAACTAAGCTCAGAATGGGACCCAATATACGTAATCAACTGCACAAAGAGGATAACCCTCTGGCTATAGTCAGCAGGCAAATTCTTCTACCAAATATCAAAGCTCGGATATACGTCGCATCAGATTTTATCTACAGAAGGGGGTGACAAAAAATTGAGATAGTGAGGGAGAAAGGGCTTGCCTTTTCTCTGGCTTCCAGTTTCTCTTGCAGAGCTTGTAGCTCTCGTGCTTTTGTCTCTAAGGATTTCTTCAACACATCAGTTTCCTAGATACAGAGAAAACATGTAAATGAACAATATTTCAAAACACTTGTTATAATCAAAAATACCACAAGAAAAAACGAGCTGCTTACTTGCTCCCTTAAAGCAAGATCTTTTATCCTCAAGCTGATATCATCTTCTAATTTCTTCACAGCAAGGTTAGCAGCATCAATCTTCTTTTGTGCCTCTTCTAGTTCTTTTCCCTTTTGCTTGATAATCTTATCGTTTTCATTTGCCCTATCCTCTCTCTGTTTTACAATCATTTGAGATTTAGCAACCCTTTCTTCTCCTTCTTGCAACTTTCTTTCCCATTCACGCAAGTCCTCCCTCTGCTTTGACAAAGCTGCCTCGTCAGCTTCTCGTCTGAGAAATTAGAAAGAAAAAAAAAACAAGTTGAGTGAGTCAGCCCTCAATAAGAAGCAAAGAAACGACACAAAGATAAATGATTCAACATACAGAAAAGATACAAGGAAAGAAGTCTAATACGTACTCAGCAATGTAAGAAAATCGCTCCCTTTGAAGAGAACTTTCTCGAGCTTCCATTTCCTTTGCCTTCCTCTCCACCTCTGAGCTCTTTCTACTAACTTCAGCAAGTCTTGCATCAACAGCACGCAGCTTTGCCTCAACTTCAAGAGATTTTTCTTCGACACTTCTTACCAATGCATTTGCCTCAGTCAACTTTGAGTCAGCTGTAAATTTGATCTCTGCGTTTTCAGAGAGTAGTTCCCGCAGAGCCTTCTCCAGCTGCAACAGTTTAATAAAGAGTGTCATATCATATGTACTAAAACTAAAAATATGCTTATGGCCGAAAAAAGAATCATAAAGAAACTTACATCATGTGAACATTGCTTCTCAATCCCCAAAGCTTTCCTCAACCCTTCTTCCCTCTTCTCAACATCAGCTATAGCAACCATATGCGCATTACGTTCCCGCTTAAGACACTCATTGGCCTCTTCAAAATCCTGTTGAAGCTTTTCATATTCGGAACTCCACTCCTTTTTCTCAATCAGAAGAAGACCCATACTGTGTTGGTACTCAAAAAGCTGTATTTTTTTTTTTTTTACCAGAACAACACAAACATTAGTTGTGTGTAAACTCAAAAGATCCAAACAGTAAGAATCAATACTATTCACAATTAACCAAAATCCCACTTCCATATAACACACTCTTAAAGATTCTTGAACTAAATTGGCAAAGCGACAAAGTAAATTAGAGGAAATAACACATTCTTAAAGATTCTTGAACTAAATTGGCAAAGCGACAAAGTAAATTAGAGGAAATAACACATTCTTAAAGATTCTTGAACTAAATTGGCAAAGCGACAAAGTAAATTAGAGGAAACATTGCCATTGAACACAAAAAAGATAAAAGTAGCGAACAAGCTCACCTCTTTTTCAAGCTCTGAAATTTTCTCAGGCAAAATTCTTGGATCATCGAATTGGATCTGACTAACCCGACCCGAGACAGGGGTCACCATGTCTAAACCCTTTCCGTGCCTAGACCCGTTCGAATCTGGATTCCTAGCTTTCGTTGGTGTAGACAAACGTTGCCACAAAGGCGTGGTCATCCTTTCCCAATTTTGCCCAAAAAAAAAAAAACCCTAACTTTGTGACCTAATTCGGAAATTGAACTCGAGAAATCAAAAACCCAGATACCCAAAATCCGAAACACTCTTGACTTTTTCTCGACTTCTTCAGTCTCTCTCTCTTTCTCTCTCTCTCTGAGAAATCTCCAATTAATGGATAAAGTTTGAAGCTTTATCCTCTTCTTCTAAAGATGGCTCCGGATTTGAACGGAGATCCTAAATTCCGGTATCGAAACTGGTTTGAAGTCCGACAACGTCTCTTAAGCAAATCTCTCTCTTCTCTCTCTCTCTTGGTCTGTGCTGGAACCTTTTTTGTGTGGCTCTCGCACGAATCCGTTTCACGTTCTTCCCTTTTTTATTTTTTTTTAATATGTAAATTTTAAAAGTGGACCCTAATTTTTAACTTTATTTACATTTATGGCCGCCGTCTTAAAGATTTGCTCGAAGGTTCCTTAAGGGTATATTTGGTATTTACAGGGGTGATTACAACGGTTATGCGTTGTGCAAGTGTGGGATTTTGTTAAAGACGAAAGTACCCTTTTAAAGTAGAAAATCACACAAATTAGGAGTGCTTGACTAGGTTTAATTGCAATTAGTATGCGTGTGAATTGCCATAGTTAAATGTTACTGTATTTCTTTATAGTTTATACAGTTCGTATAGTGGAAAATAATAATTAAATTATATGATGATGTGATATTAAAAAGCAAATATTGAGGGAGTGTATTCAACTTGACATTTTAAGTGATTTATGTAAAATTTATAAATCTTATGTATTCAATCATGGATTTTAAAAAGTCCATTAAAATTCACTGTTATTGAACTGATGATTTAAAAATCTACTTTAAAATCCACTGTTATTCAAAACAATTTGTGGATTTAGATTTTAATAAGTTTTAAAGATTCTGAAGGATTTTTTTTTTTTTTTTGAACTAAGGATTCTGGAGGATTTGAGATGATTTATTTAGTTAAAAATACATAAATCTAAATCTCATGGTTTTAGGTAGGATTTGAAAGAATTTTACCATAAATCATATCAATTTCCCTAAAATCTATCAAAATTTCAAATTTTTTAAATCCTATAGAATTCTCCAAAATCATAGTTTCAATACACCCCCAAACTTAAAATCTAACAACTCATCCACAAATTTGTCGAACAAATCACAAAATTATCTTAATAAATTAAATATTTTTCTTTGTTGTAACTTTTGCTTTTGGAAGTAAATTATGGTGTGATTAAAAAGAACAGGTAGCATTTTGGATTGTAAATATGAGAAAAAGAAAAAACATGTACAATTTGAATTTGGAATGTGGATAATACGGAAAAATAAAGGAATAAAGTAACCAAAAAAAAAAAAAGGAGGAAAGGCCAAGGTGGCTTAGAGCTGTTAAGTTGCAGGTTGGTGCATATGGCTGCTGTTGTGTTTGGACGCAAGCATATGTTCTGTCTCCACGTGCTCCCATCATTTGTGTTCTCTTTTTTTCATCACATTGTGCTTTTAAACTCTGTCTTGTTTATTTTTGGATTCATTTTTGGCTTCTTCGTATTAATGATATACTATATGATTAGTATATATTTTATAAAGAATATTTGCAGTAGACACAACAGACAATTAATTAAGGAAAATGGTGATATGTTTTTAAAAAAATATTCAAAAACACGAAAATAGATTAGATTAGAAATGACATATTTTGTTTTTAAGATGGTATGGTGGTGGTCCTTGTTTCTATTTTTATTTTTTCTAATCGGTTGATATACAATTTTTTCTAGTTTTATCCACTCAAACTCAAAAGCAAATTTGATTGAGATTCAAATACTTTTTGTTTTTCTCTTAATCGGATATTTGGATTTTAGTTGAGTATAGCTCAACGTAACTAGTGTCGACAAATAACATATGATTTTAAAACCTCGAGAGAAAGGTCTAATAACATATGATTTCAAAAGTTTACCAAACAACAAACGAGGATGTAAAGACTAGAAGTTTCGGTGAAGTTCGCGGTTTTCATCGACATCAAGACAATCTCGAAATTGTTCGATTGTTTTGCCCTTTTCATTTTTTTTTTCTAACTCTTCTAGAATACTAAATTGAATTGCATTTCATATAATAATCTTCGATTTATTTTTAGTTTACTGAAAAATGCTTCCTTTTCTATTAGTATAGAGACATAAAAAAAAATTAAACTGGTCAATTCAATGATATTGCTAGCCCACAAACTTGAAATTTTAATGAATAAATGATAAAGTAAGTGGGTCGTTTGGCTGCCGCCGTCTTTCTTCCACATTTTAATTAGACTCGCACCTCGAATTACTTAAAAGAAAATTATGCAATAAATATAAATGTCATTTTAGGGATGACCACAATAAGACGATGATGCCTTGCATACTCATCATTCAAGAATAGATAGCTTTTAGATGTTTTCTTGTTGTAAAGCAAAAATGAAAATGTATAAATTTGGTGATAAATGGAACACAAAAAAGGGGTTCAATATTGGTGGTAAATTGCAATAAAATAGTAAGCATGATAGAAATTAAGAAGAAGTGATGAAGGGGGTAATGGAGTGTTAGTGGGCCTACGTGAGAAGAACGTTCGAGTTAAAAGAGTCATGAGGGAGGGAGGGGGGGCCTTACATTGTGCAATCGTGTTTGTGACCGTTGCTTATATTCTTTTCTTTTCTTTACTTCTTTGGGAATCAAATTTTTTTTTTTTTAATTGTAAAAGACGTTAGCAAAAAGCATCTTTTTAAATGGAGAACTTTTAATACTCAAATATTTTGTGATTCCAGTTCTGTCAGCTATATGAAAAGAAAACATCTTTTCTTATCTTTTCCTCTAAGAAATCACCGGTTGAGTTGAGAAGAGTTTTCCTCTTAAGTTACTCTCTCATAAAAAGTAGAGTTTTCATGCTCACTCCAGATAATAAAATGGAAAAAGGATGGAATGAGACAAAAATGAATGTGAAGAATTGTAGAGAACTGACTCGGTTAGTAAAAAAAATAAAAAAGAACCCGTCTTAGATTGAACTGAGAGGGATTCAAGCGAGAGGAATACAAAAGATGAAAATGATATTTGTATTTGTATTTACATTTTGTTCCTTTTTTATTTTTGGCATGAGTTCAACATTTTTTGAGAAATGAGTAGAGGTTTTTTCACGACTTAGAGGAACAAGATTATCTAGACAACTCCAATCCGACCACAAAAGGCACGAAAGAAGCTCATCGGTCCTTAGAGTTTGTACCATCTCACTAGTATTTTGTTCCCGCAACCGTAGCAAGAGCATCTCCTCTGTGATGCACCTTCTTGAATTTTTTGGGTTGGTATTGTATAAGTATTCGATAGGACGGGTTTACTATAGCCAGAGATAAAAGGAAAGCCCACCAGAGCGCCTCTGATATGGAGCTGTTTTCTTATTTTAGTAACAGGGTGAACATTATTGATTTATGTCAATTTCATAATCTTTTTTTAAGTTCCTCTCGATATCTCTCAATCCCATATATTTTCCCAGTTCAGTTACTAGTTGATCAACTGCCGTAACTAAAACATGATATTTTAGTTTCACAAAACTTGACATACTAGAACTGATCAGGTTGTCTCATCTGATTTCAAACTTGGGTCAAGAGAGAATATATAAGGTCTATGGTTGAAATAAGTTCATACACGATCTAACTTGATTCCATGATTCAAAAGCTAAAACACAGCAACCCACCCATGATGTGGCCTTACATGAAACTTGGGTCAACCGGGCCCTTTGAGATGCCGAGACGAACTTCCATCCCGTGGTGAAAGTCTACGGGCTTGAATGTCTCGGATTCACGAGGATCTGCAAGGGAAGAAGATACTAGAGTCAGATGACTGGTATCAAATTTAAAATCAATATGTTTAGACCCTTTTTTATAAAAATTAATCTGGTCAATTGGTGTCAAGAAAAGCATACTAACTGAACTATAGAAATACTAACAATGTGATGCTTTGAAGAAAGTTCAGCATCTTGTAAGCAACAAAGAAGTATCATAGAATGAATTCTATCAAATTATTTATCTGCTAGTGCATACTGAAATAACATCAATTCGGTGTCCACTGATCTAAAAGTGAATGTAGCATTGAGATACACATAACAGGAGTAAAGGAAAATTACCATTCAAGTAATCCTCAAAACCAAAGTCATCCACGGCTCCTGTGTAAACTTCTAAACCGAGCATTGACGATGGAATTGGTCCAGCAGGTCTCTGAAACCTAAACATTCAAGAAAAGAAGGATAGAATGAGAACAGTACAACCATATGTTGCTTTTCAGAGTGCTCTAAACAACCAGCAGATCATTCAGAAGTCAGAACACACTTTTAAACCCTATGCTCCCCAAAACACACATAGATAGTTTCAAGTTTTAACCAAGTAACAGACAAAGAAAGAACTTAAAAATACTTTACATCACTAGCTTCCCAATGCATTGATTCACACATAAAACAACAGTCTGATCTATCAGTGTTCCAGTATCAAGTAACCAGATTCAGAGAAACTAGGTTAGAGTACTACAATTACAAAAACACATACCTTGAGAGGATTTGCCTATCCATATCCATCTTCAATGGAAGTGCAGTCCCATAGGTATGTCCAATGACCATCCTCTTCATCGTCTCTCTCGATTTCTTTTCCTGAAACAAAAATTGATGGATCAAAAGAGACTCAAGATGAACAAAACCCTAATATTCACCCAATTTAAAAAAAAAAAAACCTAGTAAGATTGCAATTTATACTCAAGAAAATCTCGAATTAAACCCAAAATAGCGAATTGCAAAAGCAAAGTAACCAACTAATTAGGCCATAGAAGAGAGAGATAAGAGATTACAGGATCCTAATCAAACCACAATTAAGTTCCTTTCTTAAGCTAATTCCTCACTTTCCCGAGAGAAAACAAACAGATCGATATAGGATCAATTTCAAACTAAGTAACAAAGTAAAAATAACTTAATCGGGGAAGAGAGTGTTTACAGATTCGTAAGAGGACTCGAGTGGGTGAGATCCGATGATGTCGCTCTTAACGCCGTGGAGACCAAATCTAAGAGCATCATTCTTAACACCACCGATCTCATGAGCTATCTTCTTCTGAGACTCCATTTTTTTCTCTTAGTTTGTTTCAACTTCTTCTTCTTCTTCTTCTTCTTCTATTCCTCTTTCTTGCTTTCTTCTTCTTGTAGCTTAGCTTCCTCTGCGGCTTTTGGAACAAGAAAAGTATGAAAAAAAACATTAAAGACGAAGTTTGATATAATGGGCTCTCATGAGTAAACCCAAATATAAGACCCATTAAGATTATATTTAGGCCCGTTTATATTGGCTAACGATTAGTTTCTTCTGTGTGTGTTGTTGTTTGTTAAAGGGACTGATATGAGTTTGTTAAAGATTATTTTCACACTAATAAGTTAACTTTTCTTTTTTTTTTTGTGTAATAACCTTTTTTTACAAGATGGTATAAAATGTAAAACCAGTGAATATTTTATGGTAACCACCCAGAGACACCCTTAAAGACTGGGAAGCGGTGAAGGTCGGTCTACTCAAGGTCAGACTAATAACAAAAATTAAACAAATGTGTACCACAACGGCATGTTGAAAAGATGTTATGCGAATATTAAATTTTTAGCTATTCCGGCGAGTTTACTTCATAGGATCTGACAAATGAAATTTTATATAATAAATTTTACTTTCACTTTGCTACAAAATCTTGAAGGCAAATCACTTTCCCAGTCAGTAATGTTGATTAAATATTGTAGATTATTCATAGGTACTTAACTAATCCAGAGCGACCTAGTCAAGTCTACATATTATTAATGATTTAATGTCAGTACAATTCTGATTACATGCTTAGAAGAAGAACAGATAAAAATGATAAACAATGAGGCAAGTCTAGATAGATACTAAAGGTCAGTACAACAAATTCGTTCTTAATTTTAAATAAAAGACGTGAGAACAGAATAAACAACAAAAACGAAATGAAAAAGAAAGAAGAAAGCAAAATTCGAGACTCCTAACAAATATATTATATTATCTATAGAGGGTGGTAATCAGAAAGTAAAATTCAAAGTATTATCTAATATTGTGTGCTTGTAGCCAAATCTAATTAAATTCCCTTGAGAATAAATTTCTTCCAAGGTTGGGAACCAACATTTTTTTTTTTTTAATTAGGTAGTTATCCGTGCTATAACATAAAATTAAATATTTTTATATAAATTTTAAATTCATAAAATAATTAAAAATTATATTAATCTGAGCGTTGTAACATATGTATATTATTTTTTATGTAAATTAAAAAAATTTAAACTTAAACGTATTTACTTTGGAATGGGAAATATTTTTCATTGGTACCAATATGTGTATAAGATGTTAGCTAGAGTCCTTTCACTGGTACCAATATGTGTATAAAATGTTAGCTAGAGTCATTTTCATTTAAATACGAGTATAGTCGAAACTTTTAGTCATCATATCGATGAAAAAAAGATTAGCACATCCTCGTTTATGTATTATATCTTACATATCTAATGGTTTTTCTAGTCATTCATCTATACAAATCCGGTTATGTTGGGGGTGGATCTACACCCCAAACAATAGGCCTGGCCCAGAAAAAGCCCATGACAAATCTCCAAAGGAAGGGAGGGTATTATGGTCTTTTCGTATAGACGAACCGACACGATTCCCTATAAAGGGAGACGTACGGTCTGCAGAAAAGGGGATCGAGAAAAAGGAAAAGAATCGAGATAGCAAGTACGAAAGCCTCAGCTCGTCCAAGTGGAAATCTACAGTTTAGACTCGATAGCTCGAAGGACCGACGAGATAGCAACTCGTCGATTATCCTCGTTTATACTTGTAACTCGTTTAAGTCGAGTTGTAATCCGTCCTTTTGTGTCTTGGCATCAATATAATAAAAGAGAACTTCGACCCTCCTTTGACCGAACTAAACATACTAATTGTGACCGATCTGGACATCAACAGGTTAGAGATCAATATATGTCAGATTAATCGAGCAACTGTAGGTTGGATCAATATCGGTTAATGTCAGCGTGTATTTTGGACCCTAATACCATTCTTAATTTTCCATGAAACAATTCAAAAAATGGACAATGGCTAAATTGACCTATTCATTTGATATATTATCTAAGGGCAGATCTAGTAGCTACTTAATTTAGGTCACTTCCAAATATTGAATTTTCTTTTAGTAATTCTTAAAATTGAATAGCAAACGAGTTTCAACTACCAACCTAGCTAGCTTTAAACAAATCATACTAAATGTAGAGATTTAACAATACTCTCTTCGAAAAAGCCAAACTTTAAACCCCATACACTAATGTTCAGTTTCACTTCAGTTTGCAATGTAGTTTAATCAAGCGTTACACGTATGTACATATAGGTTTCTGAATGATCATACGCCATCTCTTTGTTCTCTCTTTTGATTTTCCCTCAATGTTCATCATAACGCATATTTCATATTTGTTTTGTGGTTCTTAGTGGAATTTAGGGTTATAGGAACAACTCTAAAATGATAGCTCTATGTGAAACAATGAGCAAAAAATGGCTTATTCATCTCAAAATATAGAAATCATTTGCTTATTCATCTCAAAAATACTTTAAAGGTAACAATACAACTTGAAGGGTACACAAATGGAATTTTAAAAAATCAAATTTGATCACTGGCTGAGAAGANTTTTTTTTTTTTTTTTTTTTTTTTTTTGGACAACCGCTGAGAAGATAAAATAACATATGTATTTTACAAATAACACATATAAATACAGAATTAATATACATTCAAGAGGAATGAAGTATTGTTCTGGCTTACATGTTTAAATTTGATGCCTAGTCCTTGGAAAATATCAAGATTATGGGAGCCCTGCCAGAAGAAAAAGAGAAAGAAACACGTCATCAAATGCATAAACATATGAATCATAATAATTTAGGCAAGAACCGGATCTTGAACTCCAAACTGTACCTCCGGGGAAACTGGTGTCGGTGACTGCACAAAAGGTTTGGTCAACAAAAGGGTTTTGCTCATAATTATAATCCAAAAGAGGCAGATCAATGGTACTATAGTTGCTGCTAGAACCCTGATCTATTAACATAAATGCTCCAGTATCTTGATTGTAACTTTGATCCATATTGGTCGGCATGTTAACCTTCATCTTGGTTGAGATAGGATCTTGATTACCAAACTCTCCAATTGTTTCCTTGTAGAAAAAATGTGTCATGTCTTCCCCTTCGTTAGAGAATATAGACCTATTGAATGAGTCCAATGTTTCAGATTGTGTGATATCGGAAACGGTTTCTGGATTATCATATGCCATCTTTCTTGATCTCTCTTTTGCTTTTCCTTTAGCGTTGTCTCTTGATCTCTCGTTGTTCTTCTTTCTCTTATCTGCCTTCTTGGCCTCGCATAACACTTTTTTCCCGCAAGACTCGGGGCTCGAACCATACACCAAGCTGTTATCGCCATCCTCCTCCTCCTCCTCCTCTTCCACCTCTTCTTCTACATCGCCTCCGTTGTCTCCAAAGTCTTCATTACCATTGTTGAGTTTTTTTTCTTGTACAACCTCTTTGATGGCTTTTCTCGATTTTTTGAGCAGCCAGTCTAACGTTTTACTGGCTTTATCAAACCCCAACATATCCTGGAGATCAAAGAATTGGCGAGCAACACCAATAGAAAGCCTTACCCTCCTGTCTCTAAGACCTTGTGCCGTGTGAATCTTGCTGTGCCGGTCCTTCTTCACTGCCTTCTTGATTTCTCTCGACAACTCAGGAAGCTCGAAACCTTGCCGCTGATTCACAGCATCGTTTGAGTTAAAGGCCATGTAATCAATAAGAGACTCAGGAACTGCTGATACCATTTGGCCAGGAGATGCTGTTAACTGTTGGTTGTAGGGATTACGGATGATGTCTTGATGGCCAGGTAGTGAAGAAAGGTAAAGCGAGAGAGGGTATACTCCATGGTTATTACCATCCTTGTTGGAAGACGACATCATCACCGACCTTAAGAACCTTCAAGAATCAAGAATCAATAATTAAGAATCAAGAATATGACTTTTTTTTCCTTAGAAACAAAACAATAACTTTCACATCATCAAAAAGAAAGATCCTGGTAAAAGACAGAGACAGAGACTAAGCGTACGGTTTGTAGCTCACATCAAGAAAAAAAGAAAGCCAAAGAGATATTAATGGTGTAAACAAAAATGGTCATGAAGACATGATTTTGTAACTCTTAACTGAAGATCTGCCTGGAAAGATGAATTTTGGGTCTGATTTAGAAATATCTCTACTTCCTTTCTCACTCAATTACAGGTTTAGGGTTTACAACTTTTTTCTAGGGTTTCCAATTCCAGATCTAATATCTAGCTATGAGCTTTTATATATTGGGGATGATTAACCTCAAACTCTAACTATTTTTAGTATCATCATAGAAATTTACTGTTACTACGTATACAGTACATATACAAAGTAGGTACGCGCGTACCTTCGTATGAGTGCTCCGTAAAGGCAAATATCTAATAAACATGGCCCATAAACAGTTGAGAAATGGTCCAAAAACTAATAATTCAACAACAGAAGACGACATCTGAAGGGATTTGCTTCCATTTCGATAATAAAAATCAGGCTTTTGAGAGTTAGGATTGAAGGCCATCGATCGATATTTGTTTATCGAGAGAGAGAGAGAAAAAAAAAAAAAAAAAGGCGATCGATATTTGCTTCCATTTCGTAATCTCACTGTTTTTTTTTTTGAATCTGGATTTCAGACAATTGTTTTGTCCAGTGGGTTTTTATTTTAAATGACTAGTTTTTCGTACAATGGAAATGGAAATTCAGAAAGAAAATGAAAAAAATTTGTGGGTGAAAACATAAACATTATAATTATCCCTTTATTTAGGGTTTTGTTAAAAGAAGGACAAAAAAAAGCTAGGATGTGAACTGAGTTGGTTTCCTGTACGAAATAAGATTGTGAAAAGATTTGTCGTTTTCAAATTTTCTTTTGACGTCCCTATCTATTAGTCAAGGGTTGTTCTGATGAGTGGGCGCAACCTAAATATATATTGCATTAATGCACTATTTTTTATGCAATACTGAAACTATAGTATTTTAGTAGCTTAGATTATTAATCGCAATACGATGGTTTTACTTACAGGATAGAAAGGTTGAGAAATCTTTTATTTCAATTAAAGTAAAAAAAAAAAAAGTTGAATCTTTTTTTTTTATAAAGGGAATAGATATTTTTGCTGGTTTCAACTTTCAAGGTTAAAATTTTTAAGGTTGAGCATATGTTCTTGTACAAATTAGGGTTTATATTTTAGTTTTTGGATATAGTATTTAGTTTTTAGAGTTTGGAGTTTTGAATCTCAAGTTTATCTATATAGAATACATTTATTTTGTTTTGTTAATTTATACACTATACTACTATTTTAGTTGATTAATTTGTGTATCTTCGAATTTATGAAAAAGTTTATCCCCAAAACAAAAGTTTTTCTACAATTTGGGAGGAGAGTTAATTATTTTGAAAGATATTTAGCACCTAGGTTTTGCAACATATTAGTGGTTTTGTGATTTAGAGGATTGAAGTAAGGGAGGGAATTAATATGAAACTATCAGAACAGAAGTATACACGGGAAGCGTAGAAGGTGTGTGTGAGAGAAACTGGTTAAAACAAGCCATCCACAAACATAGATCTCTAAGAAAATGAAACTTGTATTGAAAACTCAACAGAAGATTGAGAAATTGTGGAAAATCTCTAAAAAAGGATGGCTGATTTTTACCTTTTTAAAGGTAGATTTGAAAAGTACCAAGTTGCAAACAAAAAATTGAGGAATTGTGATACAAGTATGATAATTAAGGAGGTTTTACAGCTTATATATAGAAAAGGAAGGAAGATAGTGAAGTGATTCCAGTATGTAAATATGGAACACAGATGGAAGATTGGAGAATGAGCCTTTAAACGGTGGACTAGAGACGAGAGAGTACTCAATAGAAAGGGGGTGTTGCCTGTGTAACATTAGAAAGAGAGTACTCAATAGAAAGAGAGTACTAGAGACGTGAGAATGAGCCTTTAAACATTATCGTTTGTAGTTTATTTTGTCCTCCTGTGTAAGTTTATTGGTGTATTTGACTTCTCTTCAAAGGAAGCTTGTAAACCTTTAATCTAATATAGTGGAGTGTTTGATGGAAAAAAAAAAAAAAGGGGGTGTTGCTTTTTTGTTTGTTTTTGTTTTTTTTTTTGTTTTTTTTCTTTCCTATTTAATGGAAAAGTTCATATTTTATTATTATTATTTAGTTAAGTCTCTGCAAATTAAATGTAATAATACGTGGGGTTTTTTCAAATGTTTTTTTAAAAAACAAATATGTGGGGTTGTTTATATAAAAAAGAAGTACATGTACTAAGGTGTTTAGAGGCATGGGTGCATTTCACCCAAAAACTATAGCTCATATATGCTACTAATTTTATTTCAGATTAATTCATTTTTTTTTCTTTTACGGAACAATCATCTTAAGACTTTTGATACTAATCATAAATTTACATCACCAAAAGGTCCAAAAACATTCAAGATTGACATTTGGCTTTAAATGCTGTTCCTAATCATTGAGTATTTCTTTTGATATATAGTGTGAAATGTGGACTTCAAAGAACGTTTATTCGTTAATCCAAAAAAATAAAATAACGATCTCTTCTAAAACCAAACTATTAAGAGAAAGTACTATTTTTGTTCTCTAAAATCTTTTACAAAATATTGGTGAAATATTTCATAGAATTTGACGATCATCAATTAAGTAAATGTAATATTAATAACAAAGATGTAAAAGATGGCCTCCTCTTTAAGAGGGGGTATTAAACTTGTATTTTAAAAGATTGTAGAGTATTTTTAAAATCACTTGTTATACAATTGATAATTTTTAAAAATCTTTTAAAATCCTATGTTATTCAACTTAGATTTATGTAAAATCATTTAAAATAATTTACAATCCCTTGTTATTCAATGAAGTTTCATAAAACTTACTTCAAATCTACTGTTATTCAAAATATCACAATTTTTTTAAAAACTGCTACTTTGAATGATTCTAGGAGATTTTGGTTTGTTTTTTAGGGGGGTGTATTCAAACTATGATTTTGGAGAATTTGATGGGATTTAGGAAATTTAGAATTTTGATAGATTTTAGGGAAGTTCATATGATTTTCTGTAAAATTCTTTCAAATCTCACATAAAACCATGAGATTTGGATTTCTGTATTTTTAACTAAAAAAATCTTCCAGAATCCTCCAGAATCCTAAAAATTATTAAAATCATAATCCACAAAACTGTTTTGAATAACAGTGGATTTTAAAGTAGATTTTTAAATCATCAGTTCAATAACAAGGGATTTTAATGGATTTTAAAGTAGATTTTTAAATCATCAGTTCAATAACAGTGAATTTTAATAGACTTTTTAAAATCCATGATTGAATAACATAGAATTTATAAATTTCACACAAATCACTTAAAATGTCAAGTTGAATACACCCCCCCTTAGTTGAAAATACTCTCCCTCAAAATCATATCTTTTGAGGTAGAATTTTACAAGATTTTAGAAGAACAAAAAAAACTGTATTTCTTTTCTTCATCTTCTTCTTAGTAACTCCTTATCTCGAGCCCAGCCAGAGTTGAAAAGAGGCTTCAAATTTGACTTGTCCTTGCTTCAGCAGAGAGATAAAGCGATTACGGACCATACGATCAATGTTCTTAACGAGAGTATCTGGAGGTAGTGGCCGAACACCATGTCTTCTATTGTTCTGTTCACACCAAAGAGAGTGGACAGTAGCTTGGAAGACGTACCGTAGAATGAAACAAATTGAGAATTGGAAGGTCTGGCCAGCGATCAGCGCAAGAAGAGCATCATAGTTGACCGTGTATTGATGCTGCAGTATACGGTCTGTAAGCTGTTCCCATACGGTTGAGGAATACGGACATTCAAAAAATAAGTGGTTGTGAGTCTCTAATGGAGCGTTGCAGAGAACACAGGTGGGAGAGGCACCAACGTTCCAAGCTTGCATTCTATCTCCTGTGGTAAGACGGTTGTGTGTGGCAAGACAACCCATAAAAGAGTATTTTGGAGTAGCAGCCGAGAACCACAGCCCCTTAGTCCAGTCTGCAATTTCTCCCACATGTCGAATCTGTTCCCAAGTTGCCATCGTAACAAATTTGGGGCTAAATTTGCCATCTGCACCCCTCCATAAAGCAACATCCATTGCAGTGGGCAGTGCATACCCTCTATATTTATCCAAAGCCACTTCAATGTTATTTAGAGTTTCAAAACGATGTCGACGTCGGCGTCGGCGATGAGAGAACAACACGTCTGCGACTGTTGCTTTTGAGTTGATTCCCAGCTCTATGAACCCTCTCTCTCCCAGTAGGTCATATAAACAGCCAAAATCACTCCAATTATCAAACCAGAAAAAAGTCTGCTGCCCACTCTGCACCTCCACTCTGCAGAAACTTTTAGCTACAGATCTATATTTAAGAAGCTTGCGCCACATCCATGAACCCAAAGTCGTATTTAAAAAACTGTATTTTCTGGGAAATCAAAACTGAAACAGATCTCACCTCTTCACGTCCTCTAGCTCTTCCCCACTCCTCTGCTCCAATCCCACCACCAACGAATTTGATTGCTTCTGCTCTCGTTTCAGATTCAAGTTTTTAAAGTTGATTATGATTTGTTTTGCATTTGGCAGTCTCAGTGGGAGATATATATATATAAATGACTAAAGATCATCTTCTTCTTCTTCTTGTGCTTTTTTTTCTTCATCTTCTTCTCTGCCTTTTTTTTTTTTACGGAGCTGCTTGTATGGTTGCTACTCTCTGTTTTTGTTTGTCTTAGTGAGCTCTTACTTCTTATTTTTGGTTAAACTCCTCTGCTCTTTCTTTGCAAGTCAAAACAAATCTTATCCACATTAAACTCTTGTCACCTCAAAGACAATATACAATACTGCACAACAAGCAACACACATGTAAATCAATCTCCTAAGCTTACTTCTCATCAATCTTATCTCCTAAGCTTACTTCTCATCAATCTTATCCCTTGTTAATCCAGAAAGATAAAAACATGGAACATAAGATTGTTGTTTTGGTAGGCTATGTTGTCCATGTGATGATCATGATGGGATGGTGGTTTTGTTATAAAGTATCCTAAAATCTCCCAAAATCTCACCAAGTCACAAAGTATATATTTTTAAATATTTAAAAACTCTAACAAATAACCAAAAATCTTCTAAAAGTTCAATCAAATCTTGCAAAATCCTAAAATATTAAAATCCCACCAAATCCTTTAAAATACAAGTTCAATACTCCCTCTAATTACATCCTAATGTCGTTTATGAACTCATCAATTGAGTAAATGTAATATAAATAACAAACATATACCATACCAGGGATGAAATTAGGAAGGAAAAAGTATTTGAGATCATGGAGAGAGCCAGATGATCCCTCAAGCTGTGCTTTCTTTTTCTTTCTAATTTGAAAAAACTCTCAAGACTTCTCTGAACTTATTCTCTGGTATCGAGATACACCAGTCTATCTTGACTTTGTGTGGAAAGGAATTGGTGTAGCGGAAACGCAACCAGAGACATTGGAGATAGTGTGATACTTTTAACAGAAACATCAATATCTCCTCAAGATTGACTTTGAGCTACAAGGGATTGTTGCAACAGTTCAAGTGGAACCAAACGGTTCAGGATTTGCACATGTTCTGGTACATGCCAAAGGAGAAATGTGCTGAGTACAATGAATGTGGGAGGTACGGATATTGTGATCCACTCACCTCGCCAATCTGCAATTGCGTCAGAGGTTTCCAGTCATGAGATTTGAAAAGGTGGCATATGAAAGATGGTTGGGATGGATGTGTGAGGAACACCGATCTGAGTTGTGGCGGTGATGACTTTTCTTAAAACAGACCTTCGTCAAGTTAGCTGTTGCCAAAGGAATGAGACTCAAGGATTGCCAAAAGCGTTGCTTGAGGGACTGCAAATGTTTGGCGTTTGCTTGCTGTTACAAATATCCAAACTAGTGGGATTACATATATAGGTTAATATGAAAATGACATCTCATTGTATCTACAAAAAATTTCATCTATATAACATCTAATTTGACCCCAAAAAAACAATTCATGTAACTAATATGGGGTAATAAATAGTAATACAATATTAAAATATAATTTTTTCTTATACTATCTCGAGTTTCTATATCTTCTAAATATTTTAAAATATTCTGTAAAATTATTAAATGTTTTTGTAATCAATTTAAAAATTGTTTAAAAGGGAAAGGGGAGAAATGAAACAATAGAAGATGGGCTGTTTGGATATAATGATGGGCTGCTGAAACGATTTGAGTAGTAATTTTGTCATCACTTTTAATGACCCATTAACGAATATTTTGTGATCTGATTCCACAATGATGGACATATTATGTGGAAGAGCCACACCCATTTTAGATCTGTCTCGAATTTTTAAATGTCCATGATGAGTAAACATATGTATGGGATATGATTATTTAATTTTGATTATTCGAATCTGCTGACCTGAAAACATATATTACTAATTTTCATACAATGACGTAAACATACCGTGTAAGATCACGTTTTGAAGTCCATGCTTTCCTGATAGATCCTAAAAATTGATAAATTTCAATTGTATGATTCGAATTACGGGATTTAGTAGAATTCATTATATAGTTATTAGAAACCTTAATTATCCGTGCCTAATTTCAATATTCCATATTTTTGTACTATTATAGATTTTTTTTCTGATAGTAATTCAATATATAAACTGTTTATCTAAGTGTGGTAGGTTGCTCGGCATGAGATATGACATTGTAGAGCCGGATTGTCAGAGTTTTAAGCATGGGAGATTTGTGACGGGTCTGGTGAAACGTCGGAAAGTGAGTGAACGTGGAAACCAAATGCTTTTGACGAGGGTTCCAAACCAACGTCTTTGCCACAAAGCCATGGGTCTAGTATTCGTTGGGATTACTGCTTAGATTTCAACGATGACGATTAGATTTTATTTTTCTCATTTTGTATATGTTAATCATGTGTAATAGTTTAAGGCTTTTGTCTAGTTTTTATTTGGGAGGCCCATTGATATAATAGAAGTTAAAAAATATATATATAAATATATATATTATTCGTATCTACATACTCTTTAGTACTTGATCACTAGATTAATACTCGTGCTAGAGCACGAGTTGAAATTCATTTTATTCATATTGTAATTTTTATATAAAATATAATTTATGTGATTGTTTTTAAAAGTTTTTTGGATAAAACATTATGAAGTAAAATCATATGCTAAATATGATGGCTTGAATAAAAACACTCATTTTGTAAGTTTTATATTGTTAATGATTCTAGATAAGTATCCATGCTATAACACTGGTTAAATTTTATTTTATATAAAATTTTGTATATTTTATATTTTAAAATAAAATTTTAATATGTTGTATTAATTTATCTATGTGAATTTATTTCAACAATGTATATTCTACATCATGACTTGAATGTCATTATAAGACATAATTTTTGAAATTTGGTTTTTAAAAAGCAAGTTATTATATTATGAGTAATTTAATATATTGTTATATTTTTTTGTTTTAATATACTTGTTTCTTGAAATTCTTTCATATTATAGTGACATATTATTGACATTGCTATAACGAATCAATTTAGAGTGTTTATAGTTTCTAACTTATATATCAAGTTTCAATATTTTAAAAATATTTCAAAATAAATTATTTAAATTTTATTATATTATATAAAATTATAAAATTCAACAAAAAAATGAAATTGAATTTAAATATTAAAATTTTGACCCGTTACTCAGTAAAATTTTTAATAAATAGATATTATTTTTAAAGAATAATATTACTAAAGCTTGAATATTTTATAGATTGAACAATTTATATTTGTTTTAGAAATTCAACTTATGGTATATCTGGAAATAAAACTATTTTTAATTGTAATAAATAATATGATAATTTATTTGTTTCACAAAATAAACTTATATATAAAAATGAGAGGTGAAGTATAATGATAATTAACAAATTAATATGTTAAGTTAGATATCAAAAGATTTTATTTGATAAATAATTTAATAAAGAAAATTAATATGGTAAGTTAGATGATATCAAATGATTCTTTGAAATATTTTTTTTAAGATTTTTGGAAACAACGTGCTCTAGTATTAAAATATTTCGAAAATAAATTAAGGTTGCACCCACTATTTAAGTTGTAACCAATTAATCTATCAATTAATCTATAACCTATTTGTAACCAACTGATTAAAATTATATAGTCTACAAAACAATGTTATGTATTTCCGTTTTATTATACAGGAGATATATATACAAAATGCTCAAGCGACCAAGAAATAGTTGGTAGTATCAGTCCGATAAGAATATACACTATAGTTGCCGAAAGAAATATAGGACGAGTTAATCCCGTGGCCATATACAATTTATTAATAGCATTGTTGTCTATCACTAAAATGGAGTATAACGTTTTTACATTTGCAACTCAAAAGCGTATGGAGATATCGCTGCTTCATAAACAGGTTTGTGTGAGATATCGTTTTCATTTTAAGCATCTGGCTTTTTTTCCTTGTCGCCGGGCACTATAGTTGCGACTTTGCTCCGAACAGGGTTATCTTCAGCTTCGAACATCTCTTCTCATATTCATTGATCTGCTTTCACATTTTTTTCTTTCTTTTAGAAGTGTTTGACACAACAAGATATTTAAATTTTATTTTATAAAAAAAGATATTCATAAAACATTTTTCTTTAACAACATAGAATTAGAACTAAGATAACATAGAAACTAGTATTAGCATGATATTATAGGAAATTTCGTTCATGTCTATCTGAAAATAAGGAATATGTTATAGTTTTTAATCAGTTTAAGAAGATAAACTAGTATTACCATGATTAGAAATTGTAATTTTTGTTCAGTTTTGCTTTCTACTTACAATGACAATACATAATTTATATGCATTCAAAATATATACATTTTATGTAAAATATATTGATTACAAAAGTTGATTTGAAATCTGACCTTCAAAACTAGTATGTCATTCGTATACACTTGCAGCACAAGTCTTTCTTCAAGAAGTAAATACATCTTAATGTATGCAACAACAAAACTTAATGTGCATGAACAATAGCATCTATCAAAACCAACGGCGCCAATATCATATACCCAACGATAGTCATCAAACCCAAATTATATAACCTTATAGAAAAATAAATGGTAACTGGATCAAGAACAAATAAGTAAGCTAATTAGCTCCTTTGATGTATTTTTCTTTTCTATGATTAGGTGTATCTCACTATAGGAGTAGGACTGTAGGAGGCACCAATTGTTGTAAAATGGGTTCCAACCATTTTGGAAACATGGATGTCAAACGTATGTGTGTTGTTGGCAAAAAATAAAAATAAAAGCTAAACTCAAGATCAAGTTTACCTTTAAATAATTTTGTACTGAGTCTATCTTTTGAATCCGAATATTCTCTTTTTATTGATTAAAATTATTTTAGAAAATTTTGTGTACGAATATGTGCACACACAACACAACCGGGAATATCATTACAAAGTAAGATGCATTTCATAAGAAAACAAAAATTAAGAGAAGAAAAAAAAGTAAAAATTGGAAATCAAACTTTAAGAAGTGTTGTGTAGTAATTTATTTATAAAACCTTTTGGATTTCAAAAGCATCTGGGAATTTCATCTATAAGGTGTTAGCCCTTAACGAGTATATGAAGATGGGACTTTACAGATTTCATCTGTTGTTTGTAAGGCTTTCGTTTATAAAGCAGAGTTACTTCCACTTCTTCATCGAAATTTGGTTCAATTTCCTTTATTTGATTCAATGGTTGTATTTGAATGGATGTATAATGTATCATGTAACAATTTTATGATATAATAAAGTTGATTTGCCGTTAAAGAAAAAAAAGAATATCTAATTGTATAAAATTAGAAGTACAGAATCTAGTTGTAGTAAAAGTTAAACCACCGGCCTGATCGAAATATATATATCGATTCTAATCGTCCTTTTGGGTCCAAGACTAATGACCAAGGGTGACTAAAATGTCTAATTTATCGCAAGGTGATGGGTCCTATCGAAAACACAAAACAAGAGATGATGTGGCGATCCGATCTGATGGTATGTGGGTCTCAGCCTCAGGACATTGGCCTTTGCCCGTGGGCAGACATAAAAGCTGTCATCACTAAGAGTATCCTTTGGCACGTTCTCATTGGTAAGGCTTGAATATCTTGTCAGGTCTTCTGAATATGATAGTAATGCATTATATCATTACATATCACCCAAACTCGGTAATAAGACACAATGCTAAACAGTAATGACTAGTGTGACTCATTTCTCTTTTTTTACTTCCTATACAAATCAAGACTTGTTATTTTCATGAAATGCCTTTTTCTAATTCTGTCAATGTTCTACGGTCATTTTTACGTAGGGGGAAAAATATGAATACGCAAATGAAAACAGTGTCCTTTAATAATTTTGCTATAGAATTTAAGTCACTGGGTCCAAACAAACACATGTGCTTGAAGGTTCAAAAATAGGAGCAAGATATGAAAAAGTTTGATCTGATTGATATGGGATTTCTTTCATATTCGTAAATGCCAAATTAAATTCTATTCAAAATTTGGCAACTTTATGTATATATTTTAAATTTGCACCCAAAAAAAAAACGTCATTTAGAACCGGTTTCCATGGGTACTTGACTACTTGCTAAGCACTTTACTTCTTTTTTGAAAATGTTTAAAATCAGTTTACGATGAAACTACACATCAAATTATTAATTTGTTCTTATAACTTATACTTGTAATTAATCTTTATAACATATTATTGTTAAATGCCACAACAACATGAAAGACTTGAGTTAGAGACGAGGAAATCCCTCTCACAACTACTCTCTGTAAGCATTTACAAACTTTGATTATAATTTGTCTCTCCTTACTCTAGCTATATATCATACACAAACAATAATAAAGAAGATTCTACTTATAACTTTTCATACTAACTCACAAGTTATTATCCTAACTGATGATCGAGTAACAACTCAGGAAATATATCTCCAGCTTGCGAAGTCCACTCACATCTCAAATCGCCACAACCACAAAGATCCGATCCCTTTCTTCAATCAAACTGTTGTACTACCAACATATACATATGCATGAAAATATAACGCATATAAGTTGCAAGTTACTCATGCCAGCAAATGAGCATGACCACACATCTTCTGATGATGTAAAGCCTTCCCTTCTGCTCTTTCAAGTATCCTCCAAGCTTTTTGCGGCATGGCGTCTACTTCTTGGTTTCTTTCATGATTAAAATAACTCTAGAGACAGAGATAGAGGGATATAGAAAGAGAGAGAGAGAGAGAGAGTCTGTGAATGAGAGGGAGAAAGAGATGCCTTAGCACAGAGAGAGATGTTGTGCAAATGAGTAGGACTTAACTTATATATACTCACATCACATACATGCATATATACTATGTAGGTAGGCAAAAATATGTATACATCATACCAATTATAGATGAAAAGAAATAGAAATAAGTAACAAGAAGACTGTATCCCATACTTTCTCTCATCATGCATTGAATATTATTATTCTATTTTTAATTTTTATAAAAAGAACTTGAGAATTAAATTGGAATCTACAAAAAGTCTCTCTCTCTCTTAATTAAGGGTATGCCATATCAACATTTCTAAGAAGTAACAAGATTACAAAGGAATCAAAGCAACCCCACGCGCATTATGTTCTTTTGCTCTTGTAAATTGATAACTTTGGTAGCTGTCAATGTCATCGTGTGTTGGATCCATTATAAATGACACCTCCGACCCTTAATTAACCAAAGATCTGAAGACTCTGGTTCTCAAAATAGCAACTGTTGATCATTAAATAGAATACTTCCTTGCCGGCCAAACGCAATAAATTTACAATATACAAGAAAACAAGTCATTTGTGACCATCAAAAGCGTCACAAAACCGTCACAAAATCACTATTTAAGACTAATTAGTGATTAATTTATACGGACGCTAAAATTTGGTCGCAATTTTATAGAGTGGCAAAATAGTCGCTAATTTGCGATTGTTTAGTAAGACTAATAAAGCGTCGTACATTAGGACTACATTAACACCGAGTATTGTAGTCATATTTAGAGACTAGGTTGTGACATAAAACTTAGCCATTATTTTGTGACATTCCAAAGTTATTTCGCTAAAAAAAACAAAAATTATTTTTTGTCTTTTTTTTTCATACACCATTTTTAATTTTAATAAATAAATCACATAAATGAATTTTCCTTTATTAAATAATTAATTTGAAAAATATACATGTGTGTATATTTGTTATATCGACGTTGTGGTTGGGCGGCGATAAGCTTGGCCGGCGACGTGTTTTTCTGGCAGCGGAGGAAAAGGTGAGGGAGATCGGGAACGTGTCGGCAAAGAGGAGTACGCTCGAGGCGGAGTATCAGAGATGCGATGGTGGAGGATTCGAGATCTATTGGCGAGAAGTTCGAGATCTGGAGGTTGAGGATGGCGGAAGCTTCGAGATGTGCTGGTGTGAACAACAATGGAAGCTTCAATATATGATGTGGTGAACGACGACAGAAGCTTCGAGGTCTGGTGGGTGGAGCGACGGAAGCTCCGAGATCTGGTGGTGGTGAAGGCAGAAGCTTCGTGGTGTAATGTAGCTTTGAGATATGGGGAACGAAGTGAGAGAAGGAGATCGATTAGCAGAGATGAAGGGTTAACGGTGAATGGGTTTAGTTGATTTGTGTTTCTTGTGTCTGAACTCTAATTTGTTGAAAAATGCATAAGCTTGATTCTCGAAGAAACGAGATAAGGAGGAGAAGAAGAGAGAAGAAAAAAATAGAAGGAGGAGATCTGGTCCGTTGGATCTAAATTAATCAATGGTAGATGACAAACTAAAGTGCAATCCCTGTTTTTGTGTATTAGCCAATCAGAAGTTTTCTTCTTTAGAATAAATAAAATCCATATATTCTTTTACAGACATTAATTATTATTAGTTCATTCATTTTAACTAAGAAAGAATATAAATTCAAGAATTATCATAAATAATCTAATAATAATAATTTAATATTTTTCAGAAATTAATGTATATTTCAAAATAATTAGATTTAGGTTTTCAATGATTGTATTTTTTTTTAAGATTGAAGTGTTGGGTNTATATATATATATATATATATATATATATATATATATATATTAATAAATAATTGTTGGGTTTAGAAATTTAAAGTTATAGTTTAGGATTAAAATGACTAGATTCAATAAATTTTGAGATTTTGTATGTAAATAGTTTTAAAAAGACTACGTGTATTTAGTTCTAACAAAGGTATTTAGTAGTAAAGTAGTCGTAATATAGTCATAAGTAAGTAGCAAAGTAGTCACAAATGTAATAGTAGCAAAAAATCGCAAAATATGTAGCAAAGTAGTCCCAAAGTTAGTAGTAAAACAGTCACAAAATAAGTCGCAAAATTAATTAGTAACAAAATAGTCACAAAATGTAACTCTTTTGTGACGTACTTTTATGAGTCAGAAACTTATATTTCAAAATTTATTCTTTAAGAGATAAAAATGTTTACATTAACTACTTACAATCACTCATGTTCGAACTGTAAAGTAAATCTCTAAGTTTAAAAAGATAAAACAATGTTTTGATAAATTAGTTTTATAAGATACAATACTAACAACTTTTCATTGAAACTACATGTAACACTTGTACATGTAAGAGAAAATACAAATATTTTGTTTAAAACATTGAAAAGCAAGAGTTTTATAGAGATTTTGTGTATGTATTAGTTCAAACCAATGTTGAAATATGTAACTTAACATATTGACATTATATAATGTGAATTTTCAATTTAAAATTTTTAGGAGTTGGTAAAAAGTAGCAAAATAGTCACAATATAGTAGCGAAATCGATGTTATTTTATGACACAAATGCGACTATATTGTTAAATATAGATGATTCCAAAGTTAGTCACAAAAAAGTGGGGATTTTATGACGCTTTTGGGATGACAACTAAAATTGCTGAAAATATATTTATTTTATTATTAAGATTAAAATATGAGTCACTAAGGAGTCTCAATTTGTGACTCTTTTGCGACTGAAACTTTTTGGTAAGTTTTTAGTCTTTAATAAGTCGTAAATATGAGACTATTTACCGTCTATTTTATTCTGTTGTAAATTACCAACATTTTAGTCACTGAATCCCATGTAGTCGCATAATAGTTGTAAAGTAGTCACAATAGCGTCTCAAAGTTTAGTGACCAAAAAATGGGTCACAAAATATGGTCACAATCTACATGTTTTCGTGTAGTGACAGCCGGTGATCAACCAGCGATGTAATGTTTTTTTGTTTTGGTCAGCAGAAAACTTTATAGTTTATTTATTCAATACCAAATTACATTGAGATAGAATAGCTATATTTTGAAAAAGATAGAAAGCTCTCACACATATACTACAAATCAAGAGACACAACGACCCCATTTTGTGGACTGGATATTCATTTAGAAAAGGTGATTTAGTTAGGATTGGACAAATTATCAGATATTTTATGTCATATATACTTTATATCTATCTTGAAGTTTGGGATTCAAAAATCTTATCTCTGAATTCAGAAAATGTATTAATCATACTCATAATATGGATATCTATATCCAATGCAAAATATCGTTTCACCCAGNTTTTTTTTTTTTTTTTTTTTTTTTTTTTTTTTTTTTCTGGTGTAATGTTAAATCACCTAGTTTTCTTAGTTACATTAGTTATACATTTGATTTGTAGTTGTTAATATATATATTAGGCATCTTACAAATCTTAATTTTTTTCATATTAAGCTTTATGTAAATATAAAATATGTTTTAATACGGATTGTTATTTAAAAGAGTTCGAGTTTTGTTAATGTCCAAATTTTTTAACAAATACCAGAAAGATAGATATCCAAAATATCCTGTTATTATTTTATTTTTTTTGGGCAACATCCAAAATATCCTGTTAATTAACAAAAAATAGAGTAAATATAGTGAATTACACATTGTGTATAATGTGTATTAATGATTTGGAAATATGGATTAGATACGACGCACGTGATTAGGTTGTCGGGCCAACAAGCTAGTTTCCAAAGGTTCTACATCTTTAACTAATAAACCTACTACGTACGCATAGTTCTGATTAGTGTACATCTCTTAATTTATAAAGTTAAGTACTTTCCTTTATCATATTCATGTCACTAACCGGATTGTCGTTGCTAATTTGAGAATGCTAAAGACTTCAAGTCAACTCATTCCCTATATTAGGGAATCATTCTTGAAAAATGCTGACGTGTAGTCGCCAGAGAGTTCGAAATACATTTTAGCAAATAACCCTCATTAATTATACTAATTACATTTATGCCACTATAGATTTAAATCAAAATTCATTACATAAATTAAAACTATTTGTAGCCATTTAATTTGAATCTATATTACTATTCTTTAAAAAACAACAAAATTTTTTAAATTTGATAATTGTTCATATTTTATTAAAATAAAATTTATACAAATTTCTCCACCACGTTAAATTCTTTTCTACATTCAAATATTTCACGGGTGAAATGTATTTTTATACAAAATAATCGCAAATTTGAATAATAATAAAAAAATTAGTTACATATTTTGTTTTATTAAAATAAATCTTAGATCTCAAATAATTGAAACAATTTATCCGCACTATTTGCGGGTTGTTTACCTAGTTAGTCATTATTATTATGTTAATTTTTAGATAATTCAAAGTTTATTAAATGGAAAAAAGAAAAAAAAACACTCAAATCTTCACAATATAATATTGACGTCTTATAATACTAGCAATAGCCAAAAGATTTTTAGATTTTTGTTTGAAAATTCTACCTTTCTAGTATAACATATATATATAGAAAATATAGACGAAAAATGACTACGGATGTAACATTTGATTTTTAAATATTGGGTTGTAAATTGTAACCAAGTTATGCGGGGACATATAAAACGCCCAATGATATGATAAATAGGAGACAAATGCCCCATTAAACTTATCGCATTACCTTCGAACCCTCGGATCCAGACAAAAGTATCCAAAGTTTGCTTGTCTCTTTTCTTGTTCATCTTATTGTAGGGTCTGCAGATTATTCAAAGGGTTAAAATAATCAAAATTGGATAAAATAATCGTATGATTAATAATTCGAAAATAAACCATCACAGCATAAAAGTTTTATAAAAACATGTAATGTACGGAAGAAGACCGGTCGACATGTGATAATCCCGTGAAGGGCATGCTCTTTGCCTCGTCTAAGGTGGACAATGGACTTTAATTACATCCTTATTAGATAAGCTTATTAAAAGTTATCATGGAATAATTCTGATGCAACGAGTTGTTGGGAGTCTAATTATTTGTGATACATGTTCCTACGTTAATCATTATTATTTCAAGTTAATTACATTTTACTCAGACAAATCAAACTAGCTGGGACCTTGTGACATTTAAAAACGAGTTCACATACTAACTGGTCGAAGAGGAAGATTGTAACTGGTCGAATCAAACCGGAATCTCGGTTTGGGATGTGTATTGATCGATGCTAGTTAGTGATGTGTCGATCAATGCAAGGTTGGTTTTCGCAAACGAGTTTAAGTTAAACGTTGCGTTTTGGGTTAAAGAAAATCATGGAGTCATGTATAAAAAGTAGAACTCGAGGGTTTGGCCAAGTTTGACAGTTTTTGAGAAAAAGAGAAGAGAGAAAGAAGTTTTGAGTGTTCTTGAGAATTCTTGGCAATTTGTGGCTGTTCCTGTAGAAATCTTTAGCTAGAAACGTTGTAGGAACATGCTAGGAGCGTAGATATATCGTTTTTGAAACGACCCGACCCGTTTTTTATAATAATAATAATAATAATAATAAAATTAGTAATAATAATAATAATAATAATAATAATAATAATAAAATTAATAATAATAATAATAATAATAAAATTAATAATAATAATAATAATAATAATAATAAAATTAATAATAATAATAATAATAATAATAATAAAATTAATAATAATAATAATAATAATAATAATAATAATAATAATAATAATAATAATAATAATAATAATAATAATAGTAATAATAATAATAGTGGTCTCATATCCACTAGCCTCCTAACCACAAACACACAACATCGGATAACACCAAACGGTAACATTAAACCAATAGTCAAATATCCAATATTAATTTCATATCAAATAGACTAATAATCCAATTAACATAAAACAAAGAACCAACAATCATAAACAACATGCTGGGACTCAACTTTAGCAACCTAACAGAAGCCAGACAATAACCAAACGAACCACTAGAACATCCTCCTCTTCATTGCCTTGATTCCACGATCACACCTTGCCTGACATTTCACTAAAAGCCCTAGTTGCATCGATCGACGCCTCCACATGGCATCGACCGATGCTCCTAGGTCAAATCGTGCCGTCCTTGCATTTGCATCAACCGACACACAAAATGCATCGATCGACGCACATGTCGAGCATCGTTCTTCCCCAAAGCTTCTCACTGGATCATCATTTATAAACCATCAAAAATCGATCCCAAGCCACAAGAAAGCTTCACAAAGTCCCAAATATCATTCTAACAAGCCAAACAACACATAAACAAGCAGATCAGAGAAATCTCAAGCTTAGATAAGCCATGGCCATGAACTCACATTTTGCTAAGAAGATTCTGAACCCCAAACAAGAAGATCTACACTCATAGGAAGCTTCTACAATGATCCCAGCTACAGATATCCCAAGAACAACCACCAAAATCCAAGAATCTCACAAAAAACGCTTAGGAACTCTTGAGAACTTATATTCTCTCTTTCTTTTACTCAAAAGCGGCCAAAGATCTAGCAAATGACATCTTGCACAATATTAGAGAGTGTAAGATATGTTAAAGAATCTCCTATAAAGAAAGAAGGTTTTGCAGCTTGTGTAGAGAGAGTTCGAATTAAAAGTGGAGGTGGTCTGTCACTTGATGTTCCTCATGTTGGAACTCTACATATGAGATGCTTGCAAGGGCTTTAAAGTTTAGGAAAACATTTGTTAGCTTGCAATAGTATGACACGTATTACAAGACATTACCATTAGAAAGTGAATGGAACCGTGAAGAAAAAATTTGTGAGTTGTTGAAACCGTTCAGTGTTATCACTACAAATTTTTCAGGACCAAAGTATCCCACTGCTAATGTGTATTTCACACAAGTATGAAGAATTAAGCTATTGTTGAGGAAAGTTACATCTTGTGATGATGAATGTGCTGAAAAGATGGCTCAGAAAATGCAGAAATAGTTCTCCAAGTACTGGAAAGCTTAGAGCATAATTTTGGCCATAGTATCTGTTTTAGATCCAAGAATGAAACTGCAGATGATTGAAATGGCTTATGAGAAAGTGGATCCAACAACTTCTGAATTGAACAAAACATGAGCTTAGAGCGAATTTGGTTTGGCTCTACAAAGATTATCAGGCTAAGTCTATGGCAAATGCTTCAGGTGTTTCAGCAGCTCCAACTTCACATGAATTAGTTTCTGAGTCTCCACTTGATGATGATTTTGATTACGTAAGTGTACTTTCTTTAAAAAATTTAAGCACACGTAGAGACAAATGTCGGTGCGGCCTAACACTGAACGAGTCTCGTAAAGCTCAGGTGAAGCAAGGAAAGGTCGTAAGCTCTTGGAGACGAGAGAGAGAGAGAGAGAGTCCGATAGTCCAATCTCGAGACGCGTATAAATATACTTATTAGCAAATCATCATCTTCCTCTCCTTCACCGGTGACAACGACATTGGCGAAATCAAACTGTCGACGGCAGAGTACAAAGAGGAATTTAGCTTTTATTTTACTGCTAGACTTTTCTACAGTAATGAGTTTCTGCTTTTATTCTTAATGGGCCTCAAAAACATTAAAATCTGTAAATTTGAAGAAAAAAAAAACACAATTCACTACATTAAAGGGATGACTTTATTAATAAAATAAATAAAATCGTTGAAGGAAACTTAGAAATGTTCTAATTTTTATAAGTCTACCTAATCTTGAATATTGGAATTCAAATATCTGATACATAAAAAATATATATTTTAGTACCTATTGTTATTCAGAAGAGTTCGAGTTTTGTTAATGTTCAATTTTTTTTTTTTTTTCAACCAAACATTAATTTAGAACAAAAATCCAAGGTTGGTTGTCCAAACTGGAGGAAAAGAGTTTACAAAAGTATTTGCGGAAAGTAAAGATGTTGAAGATCGAGCAAGACAGTTTGCCCGAACATTGGTCGTGCGAGGGATCTTCGTTAGCTGGAAGGAAGGAAAGGAAGAACGAAGCAGGTTGAACTCATCCAATAAATTGGAGAAAGCTGGCCAATCATCCGGATATTGCACCATTGACACTAGTTCGGCACAATCTGACTCGAAGAACTGACAATCAATACCTGACTCCGAAAGGGAGGCCATTGCCCATAACAGCGCCTGCAACTCCGAATATAAGGGTGAAGGACCTCGTCGCTGACTTCGTGCTCCTAATAACAACGTTTTATCCTCACTATTGCAAAGCCACCAACCTAAACCTTCCAAGGGGTCTGATGCCTTCCAAGATCCATCTACCTGACACCGGGATACAGAATCCCAAACCTCCAAAGGTAAAGAATCCCGAGGGGCCGCATTGAAGGACCTGGCCTCCTCCCATAACAACATATCAACGTTCGCCTGGTTAATAACCTCAATCGGCTCGCCTGGTTAATGTTCAATTTTTTTTAACGGATACCAACATGATAGATAAATATCCCATATATTCTGTTAATTAACACAAATAGAGTAAATACACTGAATTACCCCATTGTGTTACTTGTGTATCAGAGAATGTTTATTAATAATGGAAATATGGATTATATCCGATGCACGTGATTAGTTTGCACACAAAGGTTGGCTGGCCAACAAGTTTCCAAAGCTTATCAAGTTGATTATCTTTTAATTAAACCTCTGCATCGTGCTGATTAGTGAACATCTCTTAATTTAAAAACCTCTCCTTTGTATCTTTCATGTCAATAAGCGGAGACATTTTTCGAGAGCTAAGCGAATAGGAAGATCGTGTCAGAGCCACGATTTACATATTCCCAAAGAAGCATATTGTTGGGATACAATCCAAGTCCCATATGGGACTATAATTAATATATAAAGGGTTAGCGTCAATCTACTAATTGCCAATTGGTTTTTAGTTAGAAGCCCAAGATAAGCCCAAATTTAACATGGTATCAGAGCCTAATGATATGCTCAAATTTACCCTAGAGCTACTCTCTCAAATTAAGAGA
>NC_025689.1:28344595-28345646 GCF_000633955.1 Camelina sativa
AGAAGAAGTCTAGTCCACTGATTTCCAACCCCAAAGTAAGAGATTAAGTCCGGTTAAAATCCTGATAAAAGTTGAGACAACGTTAGATCAATCAGATATCCATTGAATAAGGGCTTTCAGGATTGTTGATAAGGCTCATAGTCTTTCTAAGCTTCAGTTCTGAGATCAAGCATAAACAAATAATCATTAGAGTGTTAGCCAAATAAGAGAAATCATTAATCAAGATCATAATTCCCAAAGACAAAAAGAAAAATTTTGAAAAATTTGACTCAAACTTTATGGTTTTGACTGACCCAACTGAAACTCAAAAACAGAAAACATAGTTAGTAACTAACCTCCCCCAGACTTAAACAACACTGTCCCCAGTGTTATCAAGTAAGAGGAAAGCAAAAATAAAAATAAAATAAACAAAAATCAAAATCAAAAGAAAAAGAAAAACCTACCAGTGTTAGCTTGACANATTGCATGATGATTCTTATTTACACTCTTCATTTACCTGACTCAAGAACTTACTTCTTATACTCAACCATGATTATCATCAACATTCCTTACTCAAATCCCACAATCCTTTGGAATCTCTGAAATCTCCATTGTCATCTCATTATATAAATTAAAGCAAGTATAGGTGAGTTCTTACCTTAANATAATCTCGTGGCTTGGTTAACTGCAAAACAGTTTTTGTCTCTTTGAAATTCTTGTTGATGATAGGAGGAGGATTAGGTNTTCTTACATCTCCTTTCCTCTCCCTTTTCTCACTTCCATTATTATTATTATTATTATTATTATTATTTATTTTTTTTTCTGAATAATNTGGAGTGTGGATTGATGACTCTTCTGTTTGGGAATAGGTTTCTGACTTGAAGCATCAGTTTTGGACAAGCTTTGTCGCGGTTGTGGAGGGGTGTCGATCGATACCCTCTTGGTGGCATCGATCGACACTGAGCCTGATGCTCGTGTTGCAGAAACTTTTTCAACAGAAAAAGTCTGTCCATCAATAGTAGGAGCCCTCCTCAGTTTATCCATCTCAAAACGCATACTCAAACCATCCACA
>NC_025689.1:28346590-28347574 GCF_000633955.1 Camelina sativa
TCATACTTCAGCACCACAAAGTCAGTGGGAATCATGAAGTTGCCAACCTTAACTGGAATATCCTCTAAAACACCTTCAGGAGTTCTTCGGGAGCGATCAGCCAAGATAAGAGAAATCTGAGTTGGCTTGAATTCTGTCATCCCAAGTCTCACAGCAATAGAATGTGGCATCAAGTTGATACTGGAACCAAGATCACAGAGTGAGTGAGAAAACCTTCCTGCTGAGATAGAGCAATCAAGTACAAAGCTTACAGGATCTGGTAACTTCTCCGCAGTCTTACATTGAATGATTGCACTCACTTCCTTAGAGACAACCACTTCTTGCTTCTTTTCCTTCTTCCTCTCAACAGGCTGGTTCAACAGAATTGCACTGACATCCTTAGTAAGCAGTGCTCCTTCTTCAGGGCTCAAACCATTGGATACCATTCTCTTGACATAGCGCTTAAGTGGTGGTGAAAGCTTCACTGCATCAATTAAAGGCATCTCAATCATCACCTTATCCATCATTGCTTTGCATCTAGCTTCCTCCATCTCTTGCTTAGACTTTCTTAGCTTGGGAAAAGGAACCTTAGGCTTGTAGACCCTTTCAGCAGCTGGAACTGAGATTTTGCAGTTTCTGGGTTCGTCTGAGAGGAGTGTCGACCGACACCAAGGTGGTGTCGATCGACGCCATCATCTGAAATTGAGAATTTGTCCGATTGCTCTCCCAATTCTGCAGAAACAACTTCATCAATTTCTTCATCCCCCACTGATATGGCATTGCAAGCATGTTTTGGATTTGACTCAGTTCTTCCAGGGAGAAAACCCTCTTGCCTTTTAACAGACCCAGCAGTCTGTGCCACTTGACTCTCCAGCTTCTTGACATGAATATTCAAAGCTTCAAACTTCCCATTAAGATCAGTGTAGACATTGTCAAGCTTCCCATTGAAAGTCACTGTCATTTGCTCCTGACCTTGCAAAAGCTGCTCAAGCATAGCTTCCATCT
>NC_025689.1:28348889-28377081 GCF_000633955.1 Camelina sativa
GGTTGTGGCTCAAATGTCTCAACTTCAGCAGCAAAGTGAACTGACTTCTTGCCCACAAGGAGATTATGCACTGAATCAAGCTTAGCATTAACAGAAGCTAGCTGGTTTGAATCATATCCTCCATGTAATCTCTTCCTTTCAGCATCTGCTCTCTTAGTACTATTGCTAGCAGCTAAGTTCTCAATCAAACATTCAGCATCTTCTGAAAGTCTTGTCTTGAAATTCCCATGACTTGCAGCATCTAAAGCTAACTGATACTCCCAGTCACACCCTCTGAAGAAGATACTTAGCAAGTGAACCTTGGAGAAACCATGGTGTGGACAGTCCCTTTGGTAAGCCTTAAATCTCACCCAAGCTGCTTTGAAAGCTTCATCTGGTCTTTTCTTGAAAGAAGACAGCTTGATTCTCAACTCATCTGACATGGCATCATCATAGAAGTAGTTGAGGAAGGCCACCTTGACATCATGCCAGTTTGTCAATGATCCAGCTGGCAATTGTTTCAACCACTGAGATGCCTCTCCTGCAAGTGAGTAAGGGAAGAGTTTGCAGAAGATGTAGTCCTCAGTCACCCCATTAGCCTTGATGCTAGTCACCAGATCCTCAAAATGCTCAATGTGGTCTAAGGGCTTCTCATTGGGCAAAGCAGAGAAAGGTCTCTGCCCAACTAGTTGAAAGTACGCAGGTTTCAACTCAAAATCATTCCTCTGAAAAGGAGGAGGAACAATAGCAGACCGGTTCTCATACACCAGATCAGCCCGGTTGTAGTCAGCAATGGTCCTGATCAGATCCCGGTTGTGCTCCTGTCGTCGAACTGGGTTATGTACGTGGTTGGCAGCTCCACGCACGTCTGCAGGTGGGTGTCGATCGATGCCACCTGGTTGGTGTCGATCGAAACCAAGGTTTGGATCATCAATGACACACGCTTGCTGGTTCACGATAGCCTACTCGTTGACAACAGGTTCAGCAATCACGTTTCCTTCTGCATCAAGCTTTTGGCCCTGCTCATTGCGCAAGTGGCCCTCTTGATCCCTCAAAACACCAGCCTCATCACGCATCAGAATGATCGTATTAACCATCTTCAGAGATTTGGCTGCTTTTCTGTTCTCACGCTCAAGTTTTCCCAACTCTTGGTTTGAAAGCTTCAGAATTGGACCAGTTTTGTTGCTCCTTGTGTTAGGCTTATTAGGCATACACCTGAAACACACAAAAGAGAAGAAAACAAAAGCGTGTTAGTTTGAAAATAAAAAGAAAAATTTAGAAAAAATCTAAAACTCAAATCTAATGGTAGATCAAAGAGTCCCCGGCAACGGCGCCAAAATTTGATATGCTCAAATTTACCCTAGAGATACTCTCTCAAATTAAGAGATCACTGTAATACTTAGGGGTCGAATTCCACAAGGACTCAAGACTACACAATAAATTATAGAGTTTTTCAATTATGCTAAACAAATTAAATTGAATTAAAATAAAAGCAATGCAAAATATTAAATAAAAGCTGTTGTAAATTCAATGGATCAAAAAACTAGGCCTAGGGAATTTCTCAGGAAATTATGAAATATTAAATCAATCAATAAATTAGGATTCAAGCAATTAAGAACAGATCTAGAACTCTAAACACTTTTGTAAATTAAATCAGTTCTCACTGCAAATAATATCTAAATTTAAAACCAGAAAATCCAAATCTCTTTGTAAAATTCTAGGTTAAAAATCAGCAATAAAATCAGGTTTAGATTGTTCACAAAATTATTAAATCAAATCTCTTTGCAAGAAATAATTTTGCTCATCAAAAGGTTTTATCAGGAAAATCAATTATATTCTCATATCAATTTATTTTCCTAGGGTATTAATTCTAGATGGCCAATCAAGGATTAATATGAAGAACAACCTAAGATGAAGATCTAGATAGATAAAGAATCCTAAATAAACAGATCTAATAATTCATAAAATCCCTGTGAAAAATCCTAAACCGAACAAGCAAATTACTCAGACATATTCAATGAAGAACAAAACATAATTCTGAATAATAAGCAATAGAGATTAAAAGAGTAAGAAAGGAGTTTAAGAATTCTTCTCTCAAAGCAGTTCAGATCTCTCTCTCCAATAGCTCTCAAAAATCTCTCAGGGTTGCAGGAAAAATAAAACTTGATAGAATATAACTTAAGGGTTTGGAAAACCTAAAAACTATATATATATGTCCTAAAACACGTCAGGGACTAGTCTTGCAAATATGTAAAACTTTGGGTAACTTTGTAAAACTTCCAAATTTGGCTCTCTCATCGGTTTGGACTGGGTGTCGATCGATGCCAAGTTGATTTCTTGCGGATTATTGCTCCAAACTGATCCAAATTGCTCCACTTTGCTCCTTTCATGCTAAAAACCTGTAAAGACTCAAAAACAATCTAGAAACAAATGAAAAGACACTAAAAGACTCCTTATATCATGGTTAAAAACCACAAAAACCATGATATATCACCTAAGGTTAAAAATTCTGGTGGACCTAGAAAAGTGGATACGGACATGCCTCTTGTTATCCCGAGTAATGGGGCCCAAGAAGGGGTTTATTATCGGTCCAAGTGGGATCGGTTCGAGATGGAGTTATCATCTCGAGGAGGCGTGTCAAGATCCCATATGTGGTCCTTGGTTTGAAGGGGAGATTGTTGGGATACAATCCAAGTCTCACATCTGAAGTTTAAAGGGACTATAATTAATATATAAAGGGTTAGAGTCAATCTACTAATTACCAATTGATTTTTAGTTAGAAGCCCAAGATAAGCCCAAATTTAACACATACGTCCCAAACCGAGTGTCATTTGCCTAGCACTGAATTTAAATCAACTTAGCCGAGTTTAATAGAAGTCAATCAGTAATTGTATTGAAAATTTGATGTTTTTAATGCAAAGAACTTAAGGAATATATATGCCCCAACAATTTCAACAAAAAAAAAAAACCAAAAAAGAAAGAACAAAAAAAAAATTGAAGCACTTATAGAAGTTATCCACAACTATCTCCATAATTCTAGCACAAAGTAAAACCAAAACCAATCTTTATTAGTTAACTGTTATTTAATTCATTATTGATCAATCACTAAATCCTCCCACAGAAAAGTTCAACTTCGTGGTGCCACAGACAAAACTCACAAGCAGAAGAAGTCTTCATGTCGTTACACTACAAGAAAAATCATTATTCATAGCACACGATAAACGCCATCATATGGGTTTGATAGCGTTTTCATAAACGCTATGTTCTCGACAGCTATCTTAGGTACCACCTATATTATTGTGTTTTTAAGTTATGCTATTATTGGGTCTATCTACCATAGCAGTTTTGTTTTACGACGCTATAACATATGTAACCCTATCATAGCGTTATTCACATGCCATAGTTTGTCTTTATCAATTATGCTCTTATTGCTATAATATGCATTGTTATGACTTTTATATTATGCAATGGTATAAAGCTAATCAATTTGGTGGAACCTGCTTAATTTGCAAAATATCCAATTTATATATAATAAACATCCACAAGATACACATCATTTCATAAAACAAACATTATTCACCTATAACACAAGTCTCAAAAAAATACTTAAAAACTATCATCCTTCAATATAATGATAGATACCAGACTCTTCATTCATGTTAATGCTCTCCTGATCTGAGGTCTTTGGCATGATTCAAACTTTTTCAGAGAGCTTGGAACCCACTACTCCAAAAGCTGGAAGCTTCTTTTTTTGAGGAAATGATTCTGAGTATCACAAACCGATCCATGTTGGAAACTCCAAATAGTCAGACACTGCACAAACAAGAAAGATTATAAGTGTCTATAACCAAGCTCTCACAAAGCAGATAAGTGGAAGTCTAAAAGTAAGGATTTAACTTTATCATCTGTTTTTTTCAGCCATTGAGACATTGAGACACTATAACCAACACACAGATGAATAAGAATAAGAATCAAGCGAAGTGAGACACAGATGAATAAGACATTGAGACACTATAACAGATTCCAAGAAATAAGCGAAGTGAAAAAAATATATAATTTAAGAACTAGATCATAGAGGCAAAGAGAGAAAACTAGTAATGGACAAAAAAAAAAGACAAGACACTAGATGAATTGCTAGACATGAAAGTATTTTAAAAACCTGCACATTCAAGTAAATGTCAGACCAAATGCATCAATACAAATTGGTAGGAAGCGGACTCTCTAGCTAAGAATTTCAAGGTCTTGTTTAGTAACAGTAACACAACCACACCAGTTTCTTAGTTCAATCGTATTGTCATACACCAGCTGAAGGAGCAAACTGGAGCAGTTGTACAATTAGAGGCTCTTTGATCTTTGGGAGAGAGACTTACGTCTAAAGCCACAAACTCTGGTGCTCTTGGATCTACTGTTAACGCAGATTTCCTTTGTATATCGAATGAACAACAAAAAATCTAGCAGGGGATCCTTCAGCTATCAAAATGAAACAAAGAACACAAGTAAGCACCAACTAATAACGAGTTTCACACACGAGCTCCATGTCTAGATATAAAAAGACTTCTCTTTTTGGATCTTAACAAATTTCTCGTAACTAAGAGTTTTCAAACATCCAATTTCAAAATTTTAACAAAGCTAAAAACCTAAAGTAACCAAACCTAAAGTAACAAAAACAGAAATATGCGTGAGACCTCGAGGAAGCGCGAATCTGCAAGATAAAAACCATCAAGAAAAGCGAAAGATCTAACAAACCAAATTGGTTTGATGTGATGGTGTGAAGTTTCATTCACCTGTTTTTTATGTCAGATTCTCTTCTTCCAAGCCTTGAAACCCTTTTGTTTTGTTTGGCCTCCAAGACAGATAAGAATCAGTCCATAGACATATTTAGCCTCTTTGTGTCCTTTTTCTGCAGCTTTAGCTAAATACAGTGCCGTGCCTCATGTATATCGAAAAGGGCATTTGCTCAAGGCCACACAATATAAAAAATTGTAAGGCTACAATTTGTTTAGTTAGAAAATGTGTTTACGCTTTTTATTTTAAAAATCTATAATATTTTGTTTGTTATTAATTCTTCTTATTTCATATTTTTTTTTTATCTTTTATTTGCATTAATATAGTATTATATAATTTATTAAATGTATGAAACTAAAAATGAAAAACCACATAATAGTTGAGAACTTGTGTTAAAAATTTATACGAAAAGATATTTTTAATTCATTAACAAAATGCTAATGTGTAATAACACATAAAATAGACTCTCAAATATCATACCATCTATTTTTAATTGTCATATTAGTATTTTGTTAGTGTAGTTGCAAATCTTCAACTTTCATGTGGTTTTTCAGTTTTACTTTCAAACATCTAATACATTATAAAACACATACGTAAAAATATTTTACTTATGTTTTGTTTATATTTTGCATATGTTTTGCTTATTTTTTGTTAATATCTATTCAATATTTCAAAGAACCAAAAAATAACTAATTTACTGCCATATATAAATAATCACACCTACAATTTATATTTATATAGAATTTAATGTAAACTATACTCAATGTATCAAGCAATCAAATAATTTCTATATATGTAGATGATTTTATCATAGTCACAAAATAATAAATATATAAACAATTAAAAATACATATCATCTACGTTTCTGATAGGTAACCATCTATTTTTAACTTTATTAAAAAACAAAACCATTTTTTTTCGCCCTAAGCCTATATGAACCTATGCACGGCACTGGCTAAATATTTGAGTCCTTTGTGCTCACGGTTCTGTAGAAAGTAGTAGATGAATCCTTTGCGATACAAAGCTTCGGGGTTTCCATTCTTGCGACATCTTTTGAAAAAATTGGAGAACGTTTCATGGTCGTGATTCCATGGCAATAGAGAGGTTTCTTGGAGCGAAAGTCGCCGGAGAACATATCCATCATCGCAAATATGTCGAAACGGTTTCGAAACTAATCTGAGATTACGAACCTTAGACAAGGAAGAAGATCATCCAGTAAAGAATCGAGGCAAATTCTTGTTTTCCTAGATTTCCTTATAGACGAAGAAGACGAGAACAGAGAGGATGATACCATGTTGTTGTTGTCGTTAAGATTCAAGAGTACTGTTTCCAATTTGGCCAATTCCCATTATTATTTTATATATATATATATATATATATTTTTTTTTTAACATCTTACTTTACTTTATTAATTGAATCAGAGATTACATAATTGTTTGTAAGGCATACAAATACAACCAAAACATGAATAAAGATGAAGAAAATCCAATCGAACAAGTGAAGTATCCGCTGCTTTCTTTTGTAAGCCTTACACGCTAATAGATTATCAAATCTATTATCTTCCTTCTTCGTCTTCTTCCATCCGATATGATCGTCTCGTTTGGCTATCGTTTTTTTGACGAAACTCCATTTAACTTTAAAACGATCCATGGTAGCGATCCATCTGTTACATCGCTTCCCAACAAAACATCTCAAAGAAATGACATCTTTCTTGGTTATAGCTAATACCCATAATTGCTCTGTGTCTCCGATTCTCCGCACTGATTCTTCTCTTCTTCGAATGCTTGATATTCCCGGATCCCAAGTTCGTCCACCAATGCACCACTCAAATCGATATTTATCAATCGTTGTGGTTATCACATCATGAAAGGCTTCATTATCACAATATGCCTTTGGAGTCACTTGTAATTGCTCATCACACCGAATCGTTAGATCTAGTGTGGGAATATCAAGCAAACGGTGGTTGATTCCATTGGGAATCCTTACACTGTCGCCGAAGAACATAACAACCATCACCCAAATGGTGAGGAATAACTTATCTCTCGCCAACACCAACGTACGGGAAAACTTGTCGCATGCATTGGGATAACATGAGAAGAATACACAAATCGAAGTACACTGCCTTCGAAACCATAGAAACATCGTGAGGATTACAAATAAAGTAGTTAAGAATTTTAGAGAGAAACCATTGGGAACTGAAGTCATAGGATCTCAGGGAGATATGAGTGGCCACCGTAGGGGAAACTCCATAATCACCCTCCGATCACCCAAAAAAACGGTTGTGAAATAGAAAAAGAAAAAGAAGTACAGAAAGTAAAAGTATAAAGGATAGGAAAAACATAGAGAAGAAATAGTACGGCCGACGCCGGAGTCCCAAAGAAGATAAACGAGAAGGTTAGGTTCTGTGAATTGTTGCCTTCTTCGTCGCCTTGGGGAGAGAGGGACGGTTTTTAATAATAATAATGTTTTATATATATATATATATATATATATATATATATATAGAGAGGGCTTAATTCGTTTTCCTTTTTTGATTAGGAGAGACAAATTCTTCCTTTTCCTTATTAAAAAGGGAAACAAAAATAGATAAATGACTAAATAAAACAGGAATAAGAAATTCACAGTAGGCTTTAAGATCCTATTCTCAACCCGATAGACTCGAGAAGATTGTATATCCATCGAACAGGATCAAGAACTCACGTTAGTCTTTAGCTGGGCGTTCTGGAGATCCTGCAACCAAAAAAAAAAAAGAAGGTTTCATTAGCATCAATATAGACAATATAAACCTAGGCGCGCGTTATAAAACTACTAAATTGTTTTGTCATAAGCAGATATACAAAAATAGAATAATAACCCCATTGTAGTTAAAGAACTTTCTATAGAGATCACTAGATAAAAAATCAATCCTAAAATAGATTCTATACATATAATAGCAAGAGAGTCACATACGACGGAGATGTTATCTAATAACAATCAACTACTCAAGAGACAGTCCTTCACATATCCTCATACCAAAATTAGTAGCATCAAAGAGGCATAACAATTTAAAATAAAATTCATACTTCATAGTACAATCTCCATCAAGTGCATGAAATACAAACTTTCCTACACGGTATCCAGAGAATTACAGCCAACAAAACTCCAAAGAAATATTAAAAAAGGAACCAACAATTGAAGATACAAACACGAACCATTGTCTATGACAATCCACTTGCTATTGTACCCTTGCACAGAAGGCAGCGTTACATGTTTGGCTCCTTTCTGCTTTTGCTTGGTCTGTGAAGAGAAATACAAGAAAACCATTTGATCACTCTTATAATGTTCCAAAATAACAAATTACTTAAAACGAGTTCACAAAACAGATATACTCTTTATCAGAGGTCAATCCTCACATATCGAATCACAAAATAGGCTATACCCAAATAAAATCAACAGTACTCTCTCAACGATAGATATACCTCTTGTAAGAGATATATCTCTCTATCTCTGATTTCTGTTCAGGCTTATAAGCTAACCATCTTTCATGTGGACATAAATCATCAAATGTTCCTAGATCTGCATATTAATAAGATTGAGATTAAATTACTAAACACATTTGCATAACAAAACATTTAAAAAAACGTTAAGCAAAATTTCAAACCTTGAAGCAAAAATTTTGGTTCTTCTTCATAGCACTTGAGTTTCCAAAGAACAAGACCATTATCATACAATATAATTGGTTTAGTTCTATATGCATCACATATACGCGTCTCTGTAAATAGAATTTGTCACGTTAAAGACAACAAACATATAAGACAACAATATATAAAACATATTGAGTCTAAGGATTTAGACTTACGTTGAGATGTCATGCACTTTGCTTCCATCATCTCGTCATGAGCTTCTTTAGCTTCGGCTCTTATTTGAGACATGATTACGTTATGTTCCTCAATGGACAATGGAGCTCCATTTTTCTCCATAATGGCTTTGGCAACATCATCTTGCATCTTCTGTTTGAGCTTCTTCTCCTATAAAGACAACACGAGCTTTAGCACAACAAAGAGATTGATATATATATATATATTATATATATCTATATATATTACAGATTTTAGAAAATACCTTTTCCTTTGCTGCTGCAAACTTTTCTTTAGCTTCTTTTTTCTGGTCTTCACACTCTTCAATTTCGCTTTTTATGTAATCCCTCATTACCCTGAGAAAATTACACACATGAGGTATCTCAAAACAAAGCATAAACTACAAGAAAATTTGATATTGGCATACAAAGATTCACATACTTTGTGCCAAGTGATTCATCACATAAGAAATTTAGAAGCTTGAGCCTTCTCGATGCATCCATCTTCTCGTACTCAGTAACACCCGCTACAAAAGTTTCAGGTGGGAACTCATTACTCAAAGCTTCTGACTGCGATAGGATCTCTCCAATAGCAGTGAACCAACTGCTGTCAGTTGCACTTAGAGTCAAGGACCTGTAATATAAAATTCAAATTCATCAGAAACATGAGCAAGAAAACAAACATGTGTATACATTTATATAGACTCGTACATGTCTCTATGATGTGATATTAAATCCAACAACTGGATCATCATCTGGATAATAGGGCAGTATTGGTTTCTCCTTGTGTTACGCCCACATATAAACAGCTCACGAACAACAGTTTCAGCTTGTCCTTCCTTCAAAGAAAGTGCCTATCACGAAAAAGTTAAGAGTAAAATCATTACAGACCATATGTTGTTAATAAGCTAAAGAGAGTAATCATAGATCATACGTTTCCAAAGGCTGAGCAAAACTCGAAAAACTGGAATACATTTCCAGCTTCTTCAGTGGGTATATCAATGCCTGATACACAAGTCAAGCTTGTACCCTGTGGAACTACTGGAGCCTCAAACTGAATCTCCTCTTTAAGTTTGTCACTGGATTTGGCTCTCCTCCTCTTGCCCACCACTTTCTTCTCCTCCTTGGGAACATCTGTTTCATAAACCTTAAATCATTGGCCTCTTCTTTATATTAAAAAACTTACAAAACACAATTATAAAATTATAAACTCACCTAATATTTCCACTTCTGTCCGTGGAACAGTTTCACTATTGCTACTACTACCTTCAATGGAAGCAGCAATCTACATAATTAAACCATGTTAATCAAGTAAGTATAATTAAAGACAAAAGCTAAAGATCAGTAAAAACATGATTTGTATTTTAGTTACCAGTTTTGGCTTCCTCTGATAAGCAAACTTATCAGGCCCTTCAACTTCAAGAAGCTCAACGACTGAAGCCAACCCACAAGCTCTAGCTTTATGTACCAAAATCCCAGTGGGGTTTAGCCCTCGGCTTGTCCTGTAAAATCCACACAAACCATTTTATTTCATTGATAAAGCTCTAATATATTAATTTCAAAGACATGTATAATTACATGCACACGCTGCAGATGCATATGCCTCTACATTGAGGACATACCCAGTCGTCCAACTTTGCTACTTCTTCTGCATTCTCACCATACCTATGGTTCAAATCATGAATAACACACATTATAATTAAGAAACCATAATTGTCTCTGGAAAAAAAATCAATGAAAACAAAAAAAACGAACCTGTTTGATAAGCATTTGTAACAAAACTTATTGGGGCATAGCTTGTTATTCATCCTCCTGACCTTGCACGGTGCGACGAAGTCCATAGTCTTCTGTCGACACTACAAACAAACAAATGAACCAACAGTTTAAATCAAGAAAGAAAAAAAAAACGTTATTATCTAACCAAACAAAACTAAGTCTCACACCTGGTGACAGGATTTGCCATTTTTGGAATCATAAACTCTTCTTCCAACGACTCTAACGCCAGGATTGCGATTACGTTTGTTCTCCATAACAACAGTAAACTACGGTGAAAAAGAATCGAATTTTGGGGAATAATAGAGATTCTAAAGAACTAAACCGATGAATAATGGGTTAATTAGAGAGTAAATAAATCAATGGAGAATGAAACTAGAGAAGATGTTAATGCAAAAGTTTTGAGTGAGTGTGGAATCTATAAGGTCGTTCCTTTTTTAATATATATAATAGATTCAAACTTCAAAAAAAGAAGGAAATCATAAAAATATATTCAAAAGTATTTTTTTTTCATTAATAGGTGTTTTCAGATATTCATCCTTTTATTTAACTATATTCTATTTTATGATAAAGCTCTCATTTGTTTAAATTTTGAAGTTATAGAAACAAAATATTTTATTTCTTTTTTTTTGAAAAATAGTAAAATGGAGAATTTTTTTATTTGACTTCATAGGATGGTAGAACAATAAATTAAGAAATAGTCTTTAGATTATGCAAACATTCATGCAACCAACTTTTTTTTGGTCAAATCATGTTAACACACCTAATTGTATTTACAAATCCCAAATTCTAGACCAAATTATAGAATATTGTCAAATAAAAGGAAAAAAATCGGAAAACACATACTAATGACAAACACACTTTTGAATATATTTTTATTTCCTTTTTTTTTTGAATTTTGATTTTATTAGATAAAAAGAGGGAAATACCTCTCAAATTCCATACTCACTTTCAATTTTTGCATTCTCGTCTTCCCTAATTCGATTGGCAAAACATTCCTCCTAAATCGTGTCGTTTACTCTCTAACCCATTATTCAAATCCTTGTTCTCGATTATTCCCCAAAGTTTGTTTGCCAATAAAAAAGAATTTAGAGATGAATTTTCAAAGTGGGTGTTGTTTCAATGTAAGGATTCTAATATTTGGCTTAATAATATGTAGAGAAGAATGATAAAATTTCTATAATAAAATTTGTTTTATATACGTTCTTTGTTTCACATATCTCCGAAGAGCTAGTATGCTTTGTATAAGTTTCTGTTGTTATTATTAGTTTGGATAAATGTATTTTTTTTGTCAACCATTGGACCACAAATGGTCGGTCCATTAGCTAAATTTCTACATTCGTAGGAACCGAGACTCGATCCTAGTGTGATAGTGCCTTCTACAAATGACATTACCTCCTACCACTGCACTAAGGTCACTTCACAGATAAATATATTTTTTTCTTGCTAATTATTCACTCGTCAATAAATGGAACTATATACAAAGACACATGGGGTTTATCCCGTAAAAAACTATACTAAAGATCTGAAAAATAACAAATCATTCACTTTGAACAAAAATACTCAGCACTGGGGGAGATATTATACGAAACCCCAAACTGATGTAACACAATAATGCTTCTCCTCTTCTCTCCCTCATAAGAAATTATCATGTATTTGTTGCCTCTCTTCTTATTTCATTCTTTCTTCTCCTCCAAACCCGTTTTCAAAAAACATAATCCAATATCCACAAAATACTCAATTAAACTCTACCGTTAAACCAGCAAAACACCAGCAGTCAAATAAATTAATGCGACAAGTAAATCCAACATAACCAATAATTATCCAGCAACCTAAACATGCTCTGATCAAAATCTAGCGGAAACAAATAACATCAACCAACAAATAAAAATCGAGTTCTTAGACCATCCCCTCTTCCTCGCCATGATTCCACATCATACATTTTTTTACTTGCATCATAACAGAGAGATGTGTGATTATTATCACAAATATCCATTAAGACGGTTCTCCCATCCACTAGCTATACAGACAAGCAAGATAAAACATAAAGATACTCAATCAAACCAACCAAACAATCAAATCAGCCCGAACAAGAAACCGGCAAGCTCCCAACTTCGCAAAAGTCCCAAAAACGATTCTCACCCCTCCAGACATCACTCCTTCCTGCACTAAACCGAAAACCTAGCTATGAACCAAGGCACCAACCAAGCATATAAGAGCAAGGAAACACACACAACCATTGATCCAATCTCCAAATTAACCTACACACTCAGGCAAAGCATCAAAACGTTCCATTAAACTCAAATAAGTCATGGTCACACACTCACTTTTCATTAACTATTTGAGACAATGAGCAACAACATTTATCCCACATTAACTATCTCCTCTTCTTTCTCTTGATCTACCAACCAAGCACCAACCCAAGAAAAGCTCTCCCTCCTTTTCCTTTGATATCTTGATCTCTTAACAAGACAAGCTCTCTTTCATTTTTTTTCTTCTCTTGAAGCAAAAACCACCCTAAAAGTATAGAGAGGCGTCAAGCATTAAAAAGAGAAGTTAGGAATTCCAAAACCGCTAACCGGTATGATTAAAAGTAAGTAGCAAACCCTAAAAAATTGTTGCTGTCGATCGACAGCCTTCAATTTTTGGGCTCAGGGCGTTACAAGATGAAACATCAGACATTTGCATCGACATAGACATCATGTTGTGGATTGTTCAAAAGACGCCAATGTTATTTGTAAATACATCAGGATGCTGCCTCGACATTGTTACCTTGATGTGAGACGTTTTTCCCAAGACCCAAGTTTCAAAACCAGATCTGACTCGGTTTGTCTCGGGTCGATCATGTTCGTTTTAGTTCTCTATATAAGTGTTCTAAACCTAATTTCTAAAGATGATGCTTGTTTTATGTTTGTTTTAGGATTCTAAACTTTTATCTCTTAATTTCTTGTATAAATCTTTGGTATTTAAGCTTGAAATTTCAATTTCTCTTTTAAATTCATCCTCTACTTTCCTCTAATCATGTTGCTACAAAGATTAAACCCATTTCTTTTTATATTCATGATCATAAGTAAGTAGTCTTTTAGAGTTTTTGGGTTATGGTAAATTAGGATGATTCAGATGGTGGATTATGGAATTTAGGGCTAAATTGATTAGAATCTTTATTTATTGGTTGCTAAGAAGGCTAAATCAATCTTGATCATGTTGATTTAGAATTTAGAAATTTCATTTTCGGAAGGTGTTTCATGAAATTCTCGAACCAAAAATTCTAAGTGTTTTTCATTCCATACCTAATTGCCTTTAGAAAATGTTTGACTAGGGTGATTAGTGGCTAGATAGACTTGTTATTAATTGATTGCCTTTGGAAGAAGTTGATTATTGATTTATTAGTAAATGAATTACTGCATGAAAATTTAATGACTTAGTCTTGTTTAGTGTCTATTAATTAAGGGTCATTGCTTGTTAGAAGTTGTTTAAAATTCCATATATCATCTCTTTATCACTCTTAGTGATGTGAGCACGTGACCGGAACCTGACCGAGACGCACTGGACGAAACTGAGACGCCTGACCGAGATGCACCGGACGCGACCAAGACGCTTACACCGCGCGCGGCCAAAGTACCAGAAATCCTCCCGGGAGCCACGGCAAGGTTTAGGAGCTCTTCCAAGTCCACCAAGCAAAGGATCAACCTCTTTCTCCGAGCTTTCGTTCAAGACCGCGACCCGTTTAAAAAAGTCCGAGAAGTGACCGTTCGCACGGCCTTCATCCTTACCCAAGGATGAAGGCACCAAAGTCACTATAGCGAGGAATCATACTCTTTTTCTTCACTCCGGGTTTTTCCCACGTGGTTTACCGGAGGAGGTTTTAACGAGGCGAGGAGCTTAGTGCAAACGTTTGAAGCCAAGACGCTTCCCGCGCCAAGGCTGAAGACGGTTCTCTATCTTTACTTATGCTATGCGTTTTGTTTGAACTCTAGATCCTTCTTTTATAACGTTAAGTAGAGAGCTTGTGGTTGTGTTTGAATCTCAAAGGAAGCGACGTGTTTAATTTCAAAAAGAACACGTCAAAGGGCAACGTGTGCGGACCACTGCGAGTCCACGTGTCCTTAGTCTCCCTTAACCCTAGTTGTATTTAAACCCTCTCTTAATATCTTGTAGCCTCAGACTTGAATGAAATAAAAACATTTCCAAAGAGAGATTCTTTGACTCTTGTCTCACTCCTTTCTTAAGATCAATCCGAGATCGATCTACCGAGAGAACCCTAGCGACTTCGAACCGGGTTCGCCGTCGTTAGCCTGACCGTATCGTGTGGAGAGCAATTCCTCATGTGTCGCCGTTCGATCCACCTTCGCTTCCATCAACTCGTAACCACTCACAACCATCAACGCTTCGCATCGCAACCTTCCGCAACCTCTGAAGTTCTGCATCGTAGCCGCTCGACCAGTTTGCGGCCAAAGTTTGAAACTTTCAAACCGTTTGTTGGTTTGCTATCATCTTTCGTTTCCGTCGTTGGTTTCCTCCCTAGAGACGTCTCACCATGCCTTGACCGAGGAAAGTTGTTCCTAGGACGAACGGCCCGAGAGCGTTCCTTTCCGACCATACCGCAAGGCATCCGCTGCTCGCATCAGCTTGGTATCAGAGCTCAACGATCCTAATCCAAAGGTTGTGTCTTTCTAACCAAGAAACTCATCTCCTTTGTTTAAAGTTTGGATCTTGAGCTTGTTTGGTAGTCTAGTATGCTTTATAATGTTCCGCTTTCTTTGTTTAGTCGTTTGGTTTAATTTGGTGCATGCGTATTGTTGTTAATCGTTTGTTTTGGCTGTTTAGTGTTCATCTTGTTCATCGTTCTGTTCATTCGTGTTCTTGCATAAACCTGCTAGATCGATAAATCTAGTGTTTTGCTTTCGCATTTGTGTTGTGGTCCAAAGAAACTTTTGTCGTTACGCGCTTTTGCTTTTACTTTTGTTTAGTTATAGGTTTGCTTTTGTGTGCTATCATCAATCATTGTGAAACGCAAGAAAATATCTCTTTGTGGTCCTTTTGAACATAAAATACTCACGCATATTCGTTTTGATTTTGACGAGGTTTAAATTCAAGCCACGCATCGTGTCGATCCACGTAACCGTTGACCGTCCGTACGATGGCTGATCAACAACCACCAGAGAATCCTCTACCTCCACAAGAGATTAGAGTCACACTCGCAGCCTTACCCACCGGTATAGAACGATTGGCGGAGCGTATGACATGCCTCGAACTATTAAATCCCCCGTGGGAAGACCCTTTACCCATGAGGCGACAACGTCAAGAGCCGGATCAAAGCGATCAGTCTGACGAGGACTACGAACCACGTCCGAGGCGACGCCACCGACGCGACGAACAATATGAAGATGCTCCGAGGCCTCACGAACCTGTTCACAAGATGACGGCGCCCACGTTTGCAGGCAAGTCTGATCCAGAGGCCTATCTTGAATAGGAGAGCCGAATGGACCACCTCTATTCGTGTCACAACTATCCATAGCTACGCAAGGTCCACTACGCCGTGGCCCAGTTCACCGACTACGCCCTCACTTGGTGGGATCGTTTAGTGGCCGAGCAACACCGCAATCATGACCGATCGATCACCGTTTGGGAGGCTCACTCAAGGCTCGCGGTCCGTTGAAGAATATTTCGAGAAGTTCGAGCATTTACGCAATCGGCTCCAAGTCGAAGACATTGAAGAATCCCTCATGGCGCAGTTCCTCGATGGTTTACAAGATTGGATCGCACGCAAGGTCGAACGCCAGCCTTATAAAGGCTTCGAGGAGTTGTTGCACCTATCGGTGCAAATTGAGGGACAGATTAAAAAGAAGAACGGCGCATCAAGTCGCACCAGAACTCAAGGAGTTCCAAGCTGGTCCCCAAACGCGTCGACCTCGAACCGGCCACCAGAGAAGCCGAAAGCAGCCAACATTGACACATGGTTCAAGGCAAGGGAGCCGGCCACCAATGAGCGCCAAGACCCGCGACATAACACCAATGACGTCCGAAGCCGCGACATTGTGTGCTTCAAATGTCAAGGACGAGGCCATTACGCTCGTGAATGTCCAAACGCGCGCACGATGATCATTACCGAGTCCAGAGAGCTCGAGTCCGACAGAGAAGCGGCCGAGGAGAATGATCGAGCTGAGGAAGAACTCGAAGAGGCCGTAGCTGAGCCAGACGTTGGAGAACTCCTGATGATCCGACGCGTCCTCAACAACAGCGTGGAGACCGACGACGCGAGCCAACGCGACAACATATTTCACACTCGATGCACTGTAAGTGGTAAAGTTTGTGGGTTGATCATTGACGGTGGATCTTGCACTAATGTGGCAAGTTCTAGTCTGATCAAGAAACTCTCTCTTAGCACCACAAACCACCCTCGACCTTATTGACTCAAATGTTTGAATGACAAAACCGTGATTCATGTAAAGGAACAAGTCACGGTTCCGTTTAGTGTAGGTCCGTATAAAGACCAAGTCTTATGTGACGTGGTTCCAATGCAAGCTAGCCACCTCCTTTTGGGGCATCCTTGGCAGTTTGATAAGAGAACCACTCACTGCGGCCACACCAACCAATATTATTTTGTTCATGATCATAAGCGCATTTGTTTGAAACCATTGAGCCCCACACAAGTTCATGAAATGCAATCGAAATTGTCTAAGGATTCCGACTCTCAAAAGAACTTTCTGATTCAGTCTAGTGATGTTAGAAAGTCCCTTAAGGACTCTAACCAAGTGTTATTGATGGTTTTTCGAGATTTATTGGTTGAAGGGCTCGAAGGTTCGATAGACGCTTTACCGGACGTGATACGAGACGTTCTCCGACGCTTCGCGGACGTGTTCCCGGATGAGTTGCCCAAAGGTTTACCACCGATCCGAGGCATCGAACATCAGATCGATATCGTGCCCGGAGCCCAACTACCGAACCGGCCCGCGTATCGAGTCAACCCGGAGGGCGAAAGAGTTGGAGCGCCAAGTGTCAGAGCTCATGTCCCCGGGTTACGTCCGAGAGAGTTTGAGCCCGCGCGCCGTCCCTGTTCTGCTCGTGCCTAAGAAGGACGGTTCGTGGCGTATGTGCGTCGACTGTCAAGCGGTCAACAACATCACCATCAAGTATCGGCACCCAATACCGAGGCTGGACGATATGTTGGACGAGCTAAGCGGATCAAGCGTCTTCTCAAAGATCGATCTTAAGAGCGGTTATCACCAAGTCCGAATGAAGGAGGGTGATGAGTGGAAAACCGCATTCAAAACCAAGCAAGGTTTGTATAAATGGTTGGTAATGCATTTCGGTTTATCTAATGTTCCCTCTACCTTTATGAGACTTATGAACCATGTTTTGAGAGCTTACATTAACAAATTTGTTGTGGTTTACTTTGATGACATTCTCGTGTATAGCTCGTGTTTATCGGATCATGTTATGCACCTTGAATCTGTATTGATTACTCTCCGCGAAGAGCAATTGTACGCCAACTTGAAAAAGTGCGTCTTTTCTGCTAATGAGTTAGTATTTTTAGGTTTTGTTGTAAGTGAACAGGGCCTCAAGGTGGATGGAGAGAAGATACAAGCTATACAAGAGTGGCCCACGCCCACCAGTGTGTCGCACATTCGATCGTTCCATGGCCTCGCCAGCTTCTATCGGCGGTTCGTGAAGGATTTTAGCACGGTCGCGGCTCCCCTCACCGCGGTAATCAAGAAGAACCAGGAGTTCAAATGGGGAGAGGAGCAAGATCGAGCGTTCAAAGAACTCAAACGGCATCTCACTCAAGCCCTCTACTTACCTTGCCCGACTTCAACAATACGTTCGAAGTGGAGTGTGATGCGTCTAGCGTAGGCATCGGTGCGGTTCTCACTCAAGGAGGCAAACCGGTGGCTTACTTCAGCAAAAAGCTTAGCGGGGCCTCCCTCAAATACCCCACATACGAGAAGGAGCTCTACGCTTTAGTGCGCACCATGGAGACCTGGCAACATTACCTCTTGGCCCGAGAGTTCGTGATTCACACCGATCACGAGATTTTGAAGCACTTACGCGGCCAGACGAACCTCAAGAGACGACATGCAAAGTGGCTCAAGTTCATCGAGTCTTTCCCATACGTGATCAAATATAAGAAGGGGAAAGAGAATGTCGTCGCCGACGCCTTATCACGGAGACACGCCTTGATCACTACCATGGACGCCAAGGTTTTGGGGTTCGAGAGCATTAAAGACACCTACGCCAATGATATCGAGTTCGGTGAGTGCTTCAAGAAGCATGGGAAAGGCATATTCACCGAGTTCTATGTGCATGATGGGTTCTTGTTCAGAGGTCGACGTCTTTGCATCCCAACCGGTTCCATTCGTGAGTAGTCCGAGAAGCCCACAATGGAGGTTTATCCGGGCATTTTGGTATCACCAAGACTCTAGCCGTGCTCCAGGAACACTCCTATTGGCCGAAGATGCACAAGCATGGTCGAGAAGCACTGTGGACGCTGTGTGGTGTGTCGAGCTTCAAAGTCAACGACTCACCCTCACGGCCTATATATGCCTCTACCGGTGTCGACAGCACCATGGATCGACCTATCGATGGATTTCGTCCTTGGCTTACCTCTCTTACACCATAAAGATAGCTTGATGGTCGTGCTGGACAGGTTTTCAAAGATGGCGCACTTTATACCATGCAACAAGAACCACGATGCTGTGCAACTGGCGAACCTCTTCTTCAGTCAGATGATCCGACTTCACGGCTTACCGTGCACCATCATTTCGGAGTGAGACCCAAAGTTCTTTGGTCATTTCTGGCGAACATTGTGGAAGAAGCTTGGCACTAAGTTGTTATATTCCACCGCTGTTCATCCGCAAACCGACGGCCAGACTGAGGTCATGAATCGTTCAATCAGAGCCCTACTTCGGACAGTGATTGCGAGAAACAAATGATCGTGGCTCGAGTGCGTCCTACTCATCGAATTCGCGTATAACCAGGCCACTCATTCGTCCACCAAGAAGTCGCCGTTCGAGGCCGCCTATGGCTTCAAGCCTCTCACGCCGATGGATCTCTTACCTCTACCACCGAACGAAGTCGAGAACCAAGACGGAGCCGCAAGAGCCGAGTTAGTCAAGAAGCTGCACGAGGAGGTTCGGGCAAACATCGAGAGAAGGACCGAACAGTACGCGCGTTTTTTGAACTGCAGACGCAAGCCTATGTTAAGCCAGGAGATTGGGTTTGGTTGCACCTAAGGCCGGAGCAGTTCCAGCAGAAGAGGAAGGACAAGCTTAGCCAACGCGGCGACGGACCGTTCATAGTCATCGAGAAGATCAACGACAACGCCTACCGTCTTGAACTACCAGGTGAGTATAACACGTCAACCTCCTTTAATGTTACTGATCTCGTTCCGTTTGATGTAGGAGGCGACGACGAAGAAGTTTTGGGGACAAAACCTTTTCAAGGGGGAGGGAATGATGTGACAGCAGGACCGGAACCTGACCGAGACACACCAGACACGATCGAGACGCACCGGACGCGACCAAGACGCTTACACCGCGCGCGACCAAAGTACCAGAAATCCTCCCGGGAGCCACGACAAGGTCTAGGAGCTCCTCCAAGTCCACCAAGCAAATGATCAACCTCTTTGTCCGAGCTTTCGTTCAAGACCGCGACCTGTTTGAAGAAGTCCGAGAAGTGACCGTTCGCACGGCCTTCGTCCTTACCGAAGGATGAAGGCACCAAAGTCACTATAGCGAGGAATCATACTCTTTTTCCTCACTCCGGGTTTTGCCCACGTGGTTTACCGGAGGAGGTTTTAACGAGGCGAGGAGCTTTGTGCAAACATTTGAAGCCAAGACGCTTCCCGCGTCAAGGCCGAAGACGGTTCTCTATCTTTACTTATGCTATGCGTTTTGTTTAAACTCTAGATCCTTCTTTTATAACGTTATGTAGAGAGCTTGTGGTTGTGTTTGAATCTCAAAGGAAGCGACGTGTTCTATTTCAAAAAGAACATGTCAAAGGGAAACGTGTGCGGACCATTGCGAGTCCGCGTGTCCTTAGTCTCCCTTAACCCTAGCTCTATTTAAACCCTCTCTTAATATCTTGTAACATCAGACTTGAATGAAATAAAAACATTTCCAAAGAGAGATTCTTTGACTCTTGTCTCACTCATTTCTTTAGATCAATCCGGGATCGATCTACCGAGAGAACCTTAGCGACTTCGAACCGGGTTCGCCGTCGTTAGCCTGACCGTATCGTGTGGAGAGCCATTCCTCACGTGTCGTCGTTCGATCCACCTTCGCTTCCATCAACTCGTAACCACTCGCAACCATCAACGCTTCGTATCGCAACCTTCCGCAACCTCCGACGTTCTGCATCGTAGCCGCTCGACCAATTCGCGGCCAAAGTTCGAAACTTTCAAACCGTTCATTGGTTTGCTCTCATCTTTCGTTTCCGTCGTTGGTTTCCTCTCTAGAGACGTCTCAACACACCTTGACCGAGGAAAATTGTTCCAAGGACGAACAGCCCGAGAGCGTTTCTTTCCGACCATACCGCAAGGCGTCCGCTGCTCGCATCATTTAGTCTACGTTTCGGGGATTTGCCTTTTAATTATTACTTAGTAATTTACTATTTTCTGCTTTGTTTGATTTCAAATCTTGTTAGTATTTTGCATCGAGAATTCATCTCTAGTGTCCCTATACCAGAAATTCATCTCTGCATTACCCCCACTTAATCTCACTACCCCTTTTTTTAACGAAAGGACGAAACTACCCCTCTAACAACTTTTAAAGAATAGTTGTACCATATATCTCCTAGTTGCACCTTGTATAGTTGTACCATATATCCCCTAGTTGTACCAGTTGCACCATAGTTGTACCAGTTGCACCTCGCATAGTTGTACCATATATTCCCTAGTTGTACCAGTTGCACCCTAGTTGTACCAGTTGTACCGCGCATAGTGGGATTCGAACCCTGGGCGCGCGCGCGTGCACATGGAGCTCACAACCACTAAGCTACTGTGTTTTTCGTTGAACAATTACTTATTTAATTATATTTAACCTAAAACAATCTTCATTAAGGGTAATATTGTCCTTTTACCATTGAGGGAGTTTTGAGAATTTGTTTTGATAGAAAGGGTGTTATGAGATTTTAGCTCATTTTGCATCTTGTTTCCTTTTATTTTATTTTGCCTCTAATTTAAGTTTGCATGTGTTAGTAAAACCAAATCAAATCTCTTATTGAGTAAACTTCGTGAATACCCGCGCCACGCTCCATGGTTTTTCAATATGTTCTTTTCTAACAATCATGTTTTATAATGTTTAGATTATAAAATTTGGTTGAGAAGTTAAAATACAATGCTTTAAAAAGTTTAACTACAATGCTTTGATTTTAAATCAAGACAGAAAAAAGAAAAAAAAATTAGTATCTAACAAAACAAAACTAAGTCTCACCTGGTGACAGGATTTGCCATTTTTGGAATCATAAACTCTTCTTCCAACGACTCTAACGCCACGATTGCGATTACGTTTGTTCTCCATAACAACAGTAAACTACGGGGAAAAAGAATCGAATTTTGGGCAATAATAGAGATTCTAAAGAACTAAACCGATGAATAAATATTAAATAATAATTACAGAGTAAATAAATCAATGGAGAATGAAACTAGAGAAAATGATAATGCAAACGTTGAAGTGAGTGTGGAATCTATAAGGTCGTTCCTCTTATTTTTTATATATAAGAGATTCAAATTTTCAAAAAAAGAAGGAAATAATAAAAATATATTCAAAAGTGTTTTGTTTTTCATTAATAGGTGATTTCAGATATTCATCTTTTTATTTCACTATATTCTATTTTATGATAAAGCTCTCATTGGTTTAAATTTTGAAGTTATAGAAACAAAATCTTTTATTTCTTTTTTTGTGACTCAGGCTAGAAATTTATATAATAAAATAGTAAAATGGATAAACAGTAATTTTTTTATTTGACTTCTATAATAGGATGGTAGAATAATAAATTAAGAAATCCCCTTTATAATAAAACGAAAGTACACAACATTGTTTTGTAGACTATATAATTTTAATAAGTTGGTTACAAATAAGTTATGGATTAATTGATAAATCAGTTGATTACAAGTTAAATAGTGGATGCAACCTTAATTTATTTTTAGAAAATCTTAAAGAGAATATTCTAAAGAATCATTTGATATCATCTAACTTGTTGTAAAACACTTAGTGGACTCCATCGACCGGCCCGTCTATTGCCTATGTTATGTGTCTCGGCCTCTTAGGCCCATAAGTCCATTAGCTTAAGTCCTATGTCGGTCTATTGTATTCCCTATAAATATGTAACCTCAGATTCATTATCATTAATAAGACAAGAGATTTTGTCCCTAAATCTTCTAATTTACAACACGTTATCAGCACGATAGCCTCTAAGGCCAGCTGAAAAAACCCTAACCCTAAAACCCTAAAACCGCCGCCTCTATCCCTTACTCGATCAAACCCGACGATCTGTCATCCGACCTCGACGATAATCCAAAACCCTCGACGATAATCCAAAACCCTCGACGATAATCCAAAACCCTCGACGATAATCCAAAACTCTCGGCGATTACTCCTTGTTCGCGATCGACCATCGTCCGCGGTCCGGATTCTGCGCGAAGATACATCCGAGTTCGGTCCGCGCGAGTTTCTGTTCAAAGTTACCTTCGGCTATCGGTGTTTACTCGAAGTAACATCCGAGTTCTGTCCGGGGTGAGTCTTGTTCGGTTTTATTCGAGACTTATCCGAGGTTTGTTGTTCGCGGTTCCGGGAAGCATCCGAGAGCGGCATGGGAGCGATACGCGGATCTGTCCGAGAGCAGTCCGGAAGCAGTCCGAGAGCGGTACGAGGATCGGGTCGATAGCAGTCCGCGGATCGAGGTTCGAGTTCATGATCAGAAATCAAAGGTATATCTGAGGTCTTTAGCTCCCAGATCAATTCCAGTCAACCCCTATTGGTGAAAGGTAAACAAGATCCGAGACCTTCTTAAAAGCATATAATCGAATCTGGAACTAAAGCTATAAGAACCCTCAAATATCCAAGTAAACAACAAACAAACTTAAGATCTATAATCCTGTAAATCTTTAAAATCTGTTCGCATAGGATTGATAGATTGTTTGTTAAATTGCACCAAAAGATATCAAGTTGAAATTGGATTGATTGCTTGATTGTTGCATAAGAACCTAGAACTAAGACTGTTAAGAAAAATATAAATCAGACTGTTCTAGGAGATTTAAATCTTGGATCATTCATGCATCATAATTAAAATCGGATTACATATAAGATGTTATAGAATCGGCTGCATGAATTCATCTCTAGGATTCCTTAAAACTCGAAAATTAATCTTGTGCTCTAGGATTGAAAATTCCGATTGAGATCAAAAACTTTTGTTAAAATTCCATAAACATTAAAACATGAAATCGGAAACTAAAACATAGATTAGGATAAATTCCTAATTGATCATAGTAATTATCCTAAAATCATTAGCTTTGTGTTTAAGGTGAATCCGATTAATGGTTAGTAATTTGTTAAATTTCTAAATCTAAAACATTGAAATCGGAAATTAAAATATTGGTTAGGATAAGTTCCTAATTAATTATAGCAATTATCCTCAACACCTTAAAATAAATATTTACTAAATCCTAGAGTGAATAGGAAAACTTAAGAAAAGGAAATCCTATCTAGAAATAAGGAAAACTTTGCATGCTAGTATCTATCTAGTTTTGTTGTCTTGTGTGCATAGATTAAACCACAAAATTATGAGATAAAAACAAGACATATTAAGCCACGAAAATTATAAGAAAAGGCAAGGCATGGTTCGGTCTCAAATACCGCATGACCTAAGTTTGAAATTATGAGTAAAGGCATGGCATGTTTCGGTCTCAAATACCGCATGACCTAAAGACTAAAACAATCCCATGGTTCGGTCTTAAATACCACATGGCATGATCCAAATTAATTACATGGTTCGGTCTTAAATTCCGCATGATATAATCGGGCACATTGTGGGTGATTGCACTAAGAAAATATATAAGGTGATTATGCATATGCACACCTTGCTGAGAGTCTTAAGAATCAGTACCTCACCATAGAATATCTTATTGACCTTTGGACAGAGTTGAAAAACAAATATGGACACCAACAGATGGTGATCCTACCAAAGGCTCAATTCGATTGGAACACCTAAGGAACCAGGAATTCAAATCCCTGGATGAGTATAACTCGAGCTTTTAAGATTGTCTCAATCCTAAGGATGTGTGGTACTGAGGTTACTAAGAAAGATCTGCTAGAGAAGCTATTCTCTGCTTTTCACACTAAGAGGTTTAAGACCCATGCAGACCTCATATCTTATTGGCTGCTTGCTGAGCAAAACAATGAGCAATTATTAATGAAAAGTGCAATGAAACTCACAAGGTTGATTTGGGAAAGAAAAATGCAGTAGAGCCTAGAGAGCCTAAAGAGCCTAAGGAGGCTAACTACGTCCACAGAGAAAGACACTACGGCCGTGGCCATGGTGGCAGAGGACGTAGTGGTCAAAGAGGCCAGGCTAGCCGTGGAGGCCGCGGAGGTGGTGGTAGGGGCCGTGAATCCTTTAAACCACACACCAAGGCCAAATCGGTTTGCCACCAATGTGGTATGTCAAACCACTGGGCCAAGAACTGCAAGAACACCCAAACATCTCATTGATGCATATCAAGAAGTCTTGAAGAAGAGCCCAGAAGCTAACCAGGTTCATCTCGATGGTGAAGGAAATTTCAACCATGAGAATGATGACAAAATTGGATTATGAGATTTGTGATTGCCTAAAGAACAATAATTAAACTCATGTGGTGTATTAATTTAATTTCTATGCTTTAAATTTGATTGAATAATTACTTTAGTTTAAATCCAATGATTTATTTTATATGATTGTTTTATTAAATTAAAAAATAAAATTATTGTCCTATTTATAGAAATGGCCGAGGACATATAATGAAAATGCCAATGTTAGTACAATTGCGGGTATAGCAAATCTTATAGAAGGCTACGGCCAAGCACACATACTGTTGCCTCACTGCACACACATTGAGTTATGTGATGCTTTATACTCACCCAGCTCTAAGAGAAGCTTATTGAGCCTTAAAGACATAAGGTCAAATGGTTATCATATTGAAACCAAGGGTGAAGGATCTAAAGAGTTCCTCTACATTACAGAAAATGTGAAAGGACAAAAGAAGATCCTAGAGACTATACCTGCACTAGCCTCTGGTTTATACCATGCTAAGAGTAACATGATAGAAGCTAACTTGGCAAAGCAAAGAAAGAAAATATTCAACGAATAATTCACTCTATGGCATGACCGGCTTGGTCAGCCGGGTTCGAACATGATGCGTAAACTAATTAAGAGTTCGAAAGGGCACAACCTTAAAGAAAAGAAAAGTTATCCCTAAAAACTCACGTGTGTAGCATGTACACAAGGGAAGCTTATTATATCCCAAGCATTTAATAATAATGGTATGTCCATGGGGGGGGAAGTTTGGACCACCCTGTGGTACATGTACATACAGAGAATGGATTAGAATGGATTAGATGAATCCTTCATTAAGTGTATTCCATTCAATGCTCGACCATTACTTATAAGGTCGAAGCTTCTTGTGTCGGCTTGGGGACACACAATATTACATGCAACAGAACTTATACGCATCAGGCCATCTAGTGAGAATAAATATTCCCAATTAATAACGGGTCATAAGCCAGACATATCCCATCTAAAATAAGTGCCGTTTATATTGCATCCACATAGAGAACTAAGATGGGATTTCAAAGGAGAATGGGAATATATGTTGATATGAGTCTCCCACTATTATAAAGTATCTTGAGCCAACCACATGTGATTTATTTGTGGCCAGATACGCGGACTGTAAGTTTACAGAATCTGAATTCCCTATGTAGGGTGGAGAGACTAACAAGCTGGTCAAAGAATTAATATGGAATCAAACATCCTTAAATTGGCAAGATCCTCAGGACTCTAGCATGTGATGCAGAGGTCCAAAGAATTGTATATTTGCAAAAGCTAGCTAATAAATTGCCAGATTCCATTTGACCCAAAGAGAGTAATAAAATCATACATACCAGCTTGTAATGCACCAGTACGTATTGATGTTCACAAGGAACACAATAAACAAGTTGCTACAGAAAGGTTCCAAAGATAGAATCCTCGGAAAAGTAAAAGAGGTGCATATCAGACCGAGGCTAAGGGAATTATAGAGAAGCCAGACATTGTCACAGAAACTCCTAAGGCACCAAGTGAGACTCAGGACGCTGAACCTCAAGAGCCTGAAGGAGTTGACAACAATGAGATCTCAATAAACTATATCATGTCTGGAATATAATGGAACTGCAAAGATGTCGACATTAAATGAAATATTATGCATACAAGGTAGCACTTGAGACAAATGAGGATCTAAAAGCCCACGTCTATATTAGAGTGCACTCAAAGCAAAGGAAAAAGCTATTGACGTGGAGCTTAACTCTTAGAAGAAGAGTAGTGTGTTTGGTCCGACCTTAAGGATAACACCTGAAATTAAAGCCAGTTGGACATAAATGGGTCTTTGTAAGAAAGAGAAATGAGAGTAATGAAATCGTGAGATGTAAACACGACTTGTAGCACAAGGATTCTCTCAAAGACCTGGCAAAGATTATGAGGAGACATACTCCCTTGTGATGGATGCAATGACTTTTAGATATCTAATAAGTCTGGCTGTAATTTGTGGTTAATGGATGTTGTAACCACATACTTATATAGTCCACTGGATAATAAAATGAGATTACCAGAGGGTATAGAACTCAAAGATAAGAGTAGTTCTCGAGAACAATACTGCATTAGGCTGGACAAATCCCTTTTATGGACTGAAGCAGAATAGGCTAATATGGTACAATAGACTAAGTGAGTACCTAGCCAAAGAGGGCTATAAGAAAGACCCAATCAGTCCATGTATATTCATAAGANACAAAGGATTTGTAATCATAGCAGTATATGAGGATAATTTGAATATCCTAAGAACCTCTGGGAAATCGCCCAAACAGTAGAATATCTCAAGAGAGAATTCTAAATGAAAGACCTAGGCAAGACAAAATTCTGTTTGGGGTTACAACTTGAGTACATAAAATCCTTGTGCATCAAAGGGCATATATAGAAAAGGTACTCAAGAGATTTAATATGGAGCAAGCTCACTCATTGACTAGCCCAATGGTTGTGAGAAGTACACAAGTGGATAAAAGATCCATTTGCTCCTAAGAAGGACAATGAAGAAATTCTTGGTCCTAAAATGCCACACCTCAGTGCTATAGGAGTTTTAATATTCTTGGCTAGCCACACTAGACCAGAGATAAGTTTGCCGTGAACCTCCAAGCAAGAATTAGTTCTTGTTCGACCCAAAGGCACTGGAGTGAAATTAAGTGTTCATACGTTGCCTACAAGGAACTTTAATTTTGGGTTTATATTATACTAACTATAACAAAGATGTTTTAGTTGGTTTTGCTAATGCAGGTTATAACAAAGAAGTTTTAGTGTGTTTGGAGCCAACAGTACTATATAAAGACAATACAGCCTGCATCGCGCAACTCAAGGAAGGTTACATCAAGGGAGATCAGACGAAGCACATCCTGCCGAAGTTCTTCTACACACATGAACTACAAAAGGCCGGAGAAGTTCAAGTGGTACAAGTTCAGTCATGCGACAACTCAGCCGATCTCTTCACCAAGGCATTACCGACAACAACATTCAGGAAACTCACGCACTAGATTGGAATGCGGAGGC
>NC_025689.1:28378127-28383999 GCF_000633955.1 Camelina sativa
AAGGACTTAGAGTGATGTTTGGAACAGGGGGAGCAATGTGTGCTGTACTCTTTTTCCTTCACCAAGGTTTTGTCCCAATGGGTTTTCCTGGTAAGGTTTTAATGAGGCAGCATCCCCTAAGCACATTGCAGCGATCCCATCCAGCATTGGCACGGTCATATCGTCCAAGGGGGAGTGTTGTAAAACACTTAGTGGACTCCATCGACCGGCCCATCTATTGCCTATGTTATGTGTCTCGGCCTCTTAGGCCCATTAGTCCATTAGCTTAAGTCCTATGTCGGTCTATTGTATTCCCTATAAATATGTAACCTCGGATTCATTATCATTAATAAGACAAGAGATTTCGTCCCTAACTCCTCTAATTTACAACATAACTTACCATATTAATTTTATTTATTAAATTATTCATCAAATAAAATCTTTTAATATCTAACTTAACATATTAATTTGTTAATTATCATTATACTTCACATTTCATTTTTATATATGAGTCTATTTTGTGAAACAAATAAATTATCATATTATTTATTACAATTAAAAAAATAGTTTTATTTCCGGATACACCATAAGTTGAATTTTTAAAAACAAATATAAATTGTTCAATCTATAAAATATTCATGCTTTAGTAATATTATTTTTCAAAAATAATATATATTGAATTAAAAATTTTACTGAGTAACAGGTCAAAATTTGAATATTTAAATTTAATTTAATATTTTTTTGTTAAATTTTATAATTTTATATAATACAATAAACTTTAAATAATTTATTTTGAAATAGTTTTAAAATATTGAAACTTGATATAAAAGTTAGAAACTATAAACACTCTAAATTGATTTGTTATAGCAATTTCAATAATGTCACTATAATATGAAAGAATTTCAAGAAACCAAGTACATTAAAACAAAAAGTATAACAATATATTAAATTACTCATAATATAATAATTCGCTTTTTAAAAACCAAATTTAAAAAATTATGTCTTATAATGACATTCAAGTCATGATGTAGAATATACATTGTTGAAATAACTTCATATACATAAACTAACACAACATATTAAAATTTTATTTTAAAATATAAAATATACAAAATTTATTTTGTATAAAATAAATTTTAACCAGTGTTATAGCACAGGCCGGTACTTATCTAGAATCATTAACAATATAAAACTTACAAAATATGTGTCTTTTTTCAAGCCATCATATTTTGCATATGATTTTATTGCACAGTATTTAATCAAAAAAATATTTAAAAACAATCACATAAATTATATCTTATATAAAAATTACTATATAAATAAAATGAATTTCAACCCGTGCTCTAGCAAGGGTCTTAATCTAATAATCTTTAGATTATGCAAACATTCCTGTTACCCACTTTTTTTTGGTCAAATCATGAACCCACTTAATTGTATCTACAAATCCCAAATTCTAGACCAAATTATAGTCAAATAAAAGGAAAAAAAAAAATCTGAAAACACCTACTAATGAGTAATGACAAACACACTTTTGAATATATTTTTATTTCCATTTTGAATTTTGGTTTTATTTGATAAGAAGAGGGAGATACCTCTCAAATTCCATACTCACTTCAATTTTTGCATTCTCGTCTTCGATTCGCAAAACATTCCTCCTAAATTGTGTCGTTTACTCTCTAACCCATTATTCAAATCCTTGTTCTCTATTATTCCCCAAAGTTTGTTTGCCAATAAAAAAATCCCCTTTATAATAAAACGGAAGTACACAACATTGTTTTGTAGACTATATATTTTTAATAAGTTGGTTACAAATAAGTTATTGATTAATTGATAGATCAGTTGATTACAAGTTAAATAGTGGATGCAACCTTAATTTATTTTTGGAAAATCTTAAAAAGAATATTCTAAAGAATCATTTGATATCATCTAACTTACCATATTAGTTTTATTTATTAAATTATTCATCAAATAAAATCTTTTAATATCTAACTTAACATATTAATTTGTTAATTATCATTATACTTCACCTTTCATTTATATATATGAGTCTATTTTGTGAAACAAATAAATTATCATATTATTTATTACAATTAAAAAAATAGTTTTATTTCCGGATACACCATAAGTTGAATATTAAAAACAAATATTAACTGTTCAATCTATAAAATATTCATGCTTTAGTAATATTATTTTTAAAAAATAATATATATTGAATTAAAAATTTTACTGAGTAACGGGTCAAAATTTGAATATTTAAATTTAATTTCATATTTTTTTTGTTGAATTTTATAATTTTATATAATACAATAAACTTTAAATAATTTATTTTGAAATATTTTTAAAATATTGAAACTTGATATAAAAGTTAGAAACTATAAACACTCTAAATTGATTTGTTATAGCAATTTCAATAATGTCACTATAATATGAAAGAATTTCAAGAAACCAAGTATATTAAAACAAAAAGTATAACAATATATTAAATTACTCATAATATAATAATTCGCTTTTTAAAAACCAAATTTAAAAAATTATGTCTTATAATGACATTCAAGTCATGATGTAGAATATACATTGTTGAAATAACTTCATATACATAAACTAACACAACATATTAAAATTTTATTTTAAAATATAAAATATACAAAATTTTGTATAAAATAAATTTTAACCAGTGTTATAGCACAGGCCGGTACTTATCTAGAATCATTAACAATATAAAACTTACAAAATATGTGTCTTTTTTCAAGCCATCATATTTTGCATATGATTTTATTGCATAGTGTTTTATCAAAAAAATATTTAAAAACAATCACATAAATTATATCTTATATAAAAATTACAATATAAATAAAATGAATTTCAACCCGTGCTCTAGCAAGGGTCTTAATCTAATAATCTTTAGATTATGCAAACATTCCTGTTACCCATTTTGTTTTGGTCAAATCATGAACCCACTTAATTGTATCTACAAATCCCAAATTCTAGACCAAATTATAGTCAAATAAAAGGAAAAAAAAAATCTGAAAACACCTACTAATGAGTAATGACAAACACACTTTTGAATATATTTTTATTTCCATTTTGAATTTTGGTTTTATTTGATAAGAAGAGGGAGATACCTCTCAAATTCCATACTCACTTCAATTTTTGCATTCTCGTCTTCGATTCGCAAAACATTCCTCCTAAATTGTGTCGTTTACTCTCTAACCCATTATTCAAATCCTTGTTCTCTATTATTCCCCAAAGTTTGTTTGCCAATAAAAAAAAATTAGAGAAAAATTTTCAAAGTGGGTATCCTTTTCAGTGTAAGGATCCTAATATGTGGCTTAATTAATAATATGTAGAGAAGAATAATAAAATTTCTATTATAAAATTTGTTTTACATACGTTCTTTGTTTCACATGTCTCCGAACAGCTAGTATCTTTGTATAAATACTCAGCACTGAGGGAGATAGATATTATATAAAAAATTATCATGCTTCTCTTCTCTCCCTCATAAGAAATTATCATGTATTTGTTGCCTCTCTTCTCCTTTCTTTCTTTCTTCTCCTCCAAACCTGTTTTTTTTAAAACATAATCCAATATCCACAAAATACTCAATTTAACTCAACCGTTAAAGCAACAACAAACCACCAGTCAACAAAACAACTCCAATAAATTATCAAATAAATTAATGCGACAAGTAAATCCAACACAACCAATAATTATCCAGCAACCTACACATGTTCTAATCAAAATCCAGCGGAAACAACTAACATCAACCAACAAATAAAAATCGAGTTCCTAAACCAACTCCTCTTCCTCACCATGATTCCACATCATACATTTTCTATACTTACATCATAACAGAAAGAGATGTGTGAGTATTATCACAAATATTCATTGAGACGGTCCTCCCATCCACTAGTTATACACATAAGTAAAATAAAAGATGAAGACATTCAATCAAACCAACCAAACAATCAAATCAGTCCGAAAAAGAAACCAACAAGCTCCCAACCGGACCTGGTGTTGATCGGCACTAACTCCGCAAAAGCCCCATGAACGATTCTCACCCCTCTAGACATCACTCCTTCCTGCACTAAACTGAAAACCTAGCTATGAACCAAGGCACCAACCAAGCATACAAAAGAAAGGAATCACACACAACCACTGATCCAATCTCCAAATTAACCTACACACTCAGGCACAGCATCAAAACATTCTATCAAATTCAAATAAGTCCTGGTCTCGCACTCACCTTTGATTATAAACTATTTGAGACAATGAACAACAACATTTATCCCACATCAACCTTGTCATGCTTAAGCAACCAAGCAAAGCTTCTTCTCATTTTAACATAAACATACAAAAAGAGAATAAAAGTTATATTGAGGATTTGACCAAGCCGAAATGATTCACACAAAAGTTTGTATTTGGAGCACACAATTGAAATTATTAACCTTAAAAGTATCAGTATGAGAGGAGATAACTTGAATAATGTAACATCCGCGAACCAATTTTTAAGGTTTTGGCGTGGGTGTCGATCGACAACCTTGGTGTATCGATCGACACCATGTTTTCTGGTTTGGTCCGGTTCGTTTTAATTGCTGTTTGGTTCGGTTTGGTTCAAGGAAAATCCCTAAATCGTGTTATAAGTGGAGAAGCGACAAATTAAGGGTTTTAGGGTGTCTTGTCGCCGTTTTCAGCATAGAGAGAGAGGAGAGAGCCTATTGTGGTGTGAAGGAGATTAAAGGAGAAAGATCAGAATCGTTAGGCTTTGGGAGGAAACAGTTTCGGCATATCAAATCGTTCTCAAAGGTAATGAAATTTGGTAGGTATATTCCCAAGTCTTTCATCGTCATTCGCCTTTTTACAGAAGTAGATTTGGATTTAAACTCGATGAGTTATTGGCAGTTTAGTGAGACACGTTTTCTCAGACGCGAGTTGGGACCATCGGAGATTGTAACTGAGATCGTGGTCTCGTGTGGTGCCTGATTGTGCTGAAATTTTGTGGGAAGCTTTGTGACGTCTAGGGGTAGCTTTTCACCGGAGCGATTTGATAGTTAACGGTTGGTTTTTATTTTAGGGTTTCGTCTTTGAGACTGTTCTTTTCTGATGTTTCTGTCCAGTTTTGTTATAAGTCGTTTTTGGTTGTGTGGCTTGTTGTAGGGCGTTTCTGGGCTGTTTCAGACGTTAGGAGGGTCTCAACTGGTTGTATTGGTTGTTATAATCAGTTGATAAGGTGAGTGCATGACCATGGCTTATCTAAGCCTGAGAATCCTTTGTTGTTCTTGCTTGATTGGTGGTGCTTTGTGGTGTTGTTCTTGCTTGATTGGTTGTCATTTGTTAAGCATTGAAATCTCAGTTGCTTGTGTGTATAGCCCAGTAGATGAGAGGATTGCCTCACTAAGTATTTGTGATAATACTTACGCATCTCAATTGTTGTTTGTGGTGTGCAGGTTTGTGACGTGGAATCATGGCAATGAGGAGGAGGATGATCTAGGGTCTCGTTTGTGTGTTATTGGATTTGTTGGTTATGTTGTTGGAACCTTGGTTAGTGTTATGTTAGGTTGCCGGATAGAATGGTTAGGAATGTTATTGTATTGATGATGTTGTAGGTTTTGTATTATTGGTATGTTTTCGCTGTGCTTAATGTTATTGCTGGTTTAATGTTGAGTTGTGGTTTGGGTTGGTTAATTAAATAGTATGGAATGCTTAATTATATATTGTTTTTAATTATAAAAAAAAAATAAAAGGGGTCGGGTTGTTTCATTTTGGTATCAGAGCCTTTACGGTTCTAGGATGGTTAAATGGATGGTTAGAGCGGTTAGGAATTTAATTGGGTGAATTATTTTCCTTTTGCTTGATGCATGATGTTGTGTGATGGAATTGATTATGAGTAGTTAGT
>NC_025689.1:28384276-28385403 GCF_000633955.1 Camelina sativa
ATACCGAGATCTTGAGGATTGTGGGCCAAGAGTGAGACGGTATAACTCGAAGACGCTGGTCTGAGAGTGAGATCGGTATGACTCGAAGGTTGCGACCTAAGAGTGGAAGAGTTGGGAGCAAGCAATTCCTAGGACGTGAGTATAAACATAACGATTGAATGTAGACCTTGAGAGATTGACGGTGGTTTAATCTCGGGTTTTGGATGTGTTGACCTTTGGGACAAGGTTTTATGACCATAGCGGTTATGAATGTTTGGCTGTGCGCCAGGATTGTGAGGCCGGTGGTGCCGGAGTCCCGGGAAGGGGAGTTACAGCAGGATTGAGCCGGGAGAGGCATGTTTGCCAGATACATAAGTTCACGAAAAGCCTTCATGGCAGGATAAACTAATCGTTGTAACGATGCTGGATGAAGTTCATTGGAGATGGACAGGGTTGCTAGATCCAAGGTTTTGGTAAGCTTGTTGGAGGGAATGAGTCAAGTGGTTTGAGTTAGCTGCCTGTAAAGCATTTGACGCGGTGAATCAGAATATGCGAACGTATGGTACTTGTTTGTTTTATTACGCTCGTATTGATGATTTACTGTGGAGAATTGCCAAGTGGAAAAGCTATTTCTGGAATAAGTTATCTTGGGGAAGTTTCCCTAAGTGGCAAGTTACTAGAGGTTCTTGGACGAACAAGAGGGTTGATATTTAGGTGGCGGCGAGTTGATGTCGGCATACTTGAGTATTTGTTTAGTTGAGCTGAGGAAGCAACTAGAGGATTTATGGAGCAAGGGATTTATACGTTCTAGTGTATCACCGTGGAGAGCACTGGTGTTATTTATTAAGAAGAAGGATGGGAGTTTCCGCTTGTGCATTGACTAATGGGGTTTGAACCGGGTCACTGTCAAGAACAAGTACCCTCTTCCCAGGATTGATGAGTTGTTGAATCAGCTGGGAGGTGCTACTCGGTTCTCTAAGGTAGATCTGGCGTTGGGTTATCATCAGATACCGATAGATGAGGCAGATGTGACGAAGACTGCTTTCAGGACGAGCTATGGGCACTATGAGTTTGTGGTGATGCCTTTCGGATTGACTAACGCGCCAGCAGCGTTTATGAGATTGATATACAGTGTGTTTCAGGAGTTT
>NC_025689.1:28386006-28386663 GCF_000633955.1 Camelina sativa
CACAGGAGGTAGTTGTGTCGAGAGATGTTTATAGTCGTTAAGGATTGTTGCTCCTGAGGGGATGGTGATTCCCCTGAATACCGATAGCTCGAGGGGCTGAGGGCTCCGAGAGTGGCAGAGGGGATGTTGTTCTCCTGAGGGGATGAGTAGTTCCCCTGATACCGAGATCTTGAGGATTGTGGTCCAAGAGTGAGACGGTATAACTCGAAGACGCTGGTCTGAGAGTGAGATCGGTATGACTCGAAGGTTGCGACCTAAGAGTGGAAGAGTTGGGAGCAAGCAATTCCTAGGACGTGAGTATAAACATATCGATTGAATGTAGATNAAGTATGTGAGAGAGATAGTCAGATTGCATGGGGTGCCAGCGAGCATTGAGTTTGACAGGGATTCTAAGTTCACTTCGGTGTTCTGTNTTTAATCTCGGGTTTTGGATGTGTTGACCTTTGGGACAAGGTTTTATGATCATAGCGGTTATGAATGNGTGCATATGAGTACAGCTTATCATCCCCAGACAGATGGACAGTCTGAGAGGACGATCCAGACGCTGGAGGATTTGTGTGTTAGATTGTGGTGGCCATTGGACAGATCACCTGAACCTGGTAGAGTTTACTTACAACAACAGTTATCAGGCAAGTATTAAGATGGCTCCTTATGAGG
>NC_025689.1:28386743-28396908 GCF_000633955.1 Camelina sativa
GGAGCCCGAGGCGAGGATGAAGGCAAGGTTTAAGAAGTGGTTTGAGAAGCAGGCCGCGACTTGAGCTTGTCTAGCCGGGTCCGAGTTGTAGTCCGTGGCTGGAGCGGGTACGGAGTATTCCAGCCCATCTCTCTTGATACTTGGTCGCTTAGGGGTGGTTGGTTGTGCGACTAAGTACCAAGATGAGGTGGTGCTTGGCATGCGGGTTGATGAATTGGATTGTTGTATCTTATTTTTCTATTGTATTTTCGTTGTGGTTGTAACGATTATGACATTTTTGAGATTAATAAGATGAGTATTTTTCTTTATTTTGACTGTTGTTGTCATGGGAAGAAGAGAAATAGCTCGGGTTTCTATTTTTGGAAGTTTCCATAAATAGGAAGTTTCCACGAAAGGAAGGTTTCCAGAATTAGAAAGTTTCTAAAATGGGAATTTTTGTGGGAAGTGTTGAGGTAGATCTAGCCGGGAGTTACTCGATGGCATCAGGTTTGTTTTGCTCAAGGCCGTGTGGGCCCAACTCATGTGATACCGATAGCTCGATGGACTTTGTGGCCAGAGAGTGGGAGTGGTATGAGGCTTTGGATGACGATCCGAGAGCGTGCTTGAGGGTGACGACCCAAGAGAGGGATGTTTGAGACTCGCTGGATACCGTAGCTGTGAGCCGCGGCTTGGCAGTGAGCCGGTATGTCTCGAGGGTTGCGACCCGAGAGCGGGGGGAGTGTGTGAGAGTGACTTCCTGGATGCCGTAGTTTAAGGCGGTTGGCCTGATAGCGAGCCGGCATGATTCGTTGGTTGCGACCACGGACGGGGGAAGCACTGAGTTGTGAGCAAATAGTGTCTTTGATGTGAGTATATTGACTAGAGGGAGACCTCGTGGTTCAGTCGGAGGTGTGCGGGCTGTTGCGACAGTGCACGGGAAACCTTGGCTGACGGTATTTAGTCCGGTCGGGGACGTGCGGGCCGTGTTGACGGTGGCACGGAGGTCCTTGACAATTGGACGGTTTTGCGGGATTTTGAGACTCCCTGGATACCGTAGCTGTAGGCTGTGGCCTGGCAGTGAGCCGGTATGACTCGAAGGTTGCGACCTGAGAGCGGGGGGAGTGTGTGTGTGAGTGACTTCCTGGATGCCGTAGCTTAAGGCAGTTGGCCTGATAGCGAGCCGGCATGATTCGTTGGTTGCGACCACGGACGGGGGAAGCACTGAGTTGTGAGCAAATAGTGTCTTTGATGTGAGTATATTGACTAGAGGGAGACCTCGTGGTTCAGTCGGAGGTGTGCGGGCTGTTGCGACAGTTGCACGGGAAACCTTGGCTGACGGTGTTCAGTCTGGTCGGAGGACGTGCGGGCCGTGTTGACGGTGGCATGGAGGTCCTTGAAGGATGGACGGTGTTGCGGGATTCGAGGACGAATCCTTATTGGTGGGGGAGATTTGTAACATCCGCGAACCAGATTCTGTGATTTTTGGAAGGAGTGTCGATCGACACCCTTGTGGCATCGATCGACACCCCTTTGTCTGGGTTCGTCGGGTTTGTTTTAATTCGCAATTTTGGTTTGGTTGGTTTGGTTTAGTTATCTAAACCGAGTATATAAGTGGAGAAGCGACAAATGAAGGGTTTTAGGGTGTGTGGTCGTCGTTTTCAGAGTTAGAGAGAGAGGAGAGAGCCTATTGTGGTTGAAGGAGATTAAAGGAGAAAGATCAGAATCGTTAGGGTTTGGGAGGAAACAGTTTCGGCATATCAAATCGTTCTCAAAGGTAATGAAATTTGGTAGGTTTATTCCCAAGTCTTTCATCGTCATTCGCCTTTTTACAGAAGTAGATTTGGATTTAAACTCGATGAGTTATTGGCAGTTTAGTGAGACACGTTTTCTCAGACGCGAGTTGGGACCATCGGATATTGTAACTGAGATCGTGGTCTCGTGTGGTGCANTAGAGGGAGACCTCATGGTTCAGTCGGAGGTGTGCGGGCTGTTGCGACAATGCACGGGAAAGTCCGGTCGGGGACGTGTGGGCCGTGTTGACGGTGGCACGGAGGTCCTTGACAGTTGGACGGTTTTGCGGGATTCGAGGACGAATCCTTTTTAGTGGGGGAGAATTGTAACATCCGCGAACCAATTTTTAAGGTTTTGGCGTGGCTGTCGATCGACAGCCTTGGTGTATCGTTCGACACCATGTTTTCTAGTTTGGTCCGGTTCGTTTTAATTGCTGTTTGGTTCGGTTTGGTTCAAGGAAAATCCCTAAATCGTGTTATAAGTGGAGAAGCGACAAATTAAGGGTTTTAGGGTGTCTTGTCGCCGTTTTCAGAGATAGAGAGAGAGGAGAGAGCCTATTGTGGTGTGAAGGAGATTAAAGGAGAAAGATCAGAATCGTTAGGGTTTGGGAGGAAACAATTTCGGCATATCAAATCGTTCTCAAAGGTAATGAAATTTGGTAGGTTTATTCCCAAGTCGTTCATCGTCATTCGCCTTTTTACAGAAGTAGATTTGGATTTAAACTCGATGAGTTATTGGCAGTTTCGTGAGACACGTTTTCTCAGACGCGAGTTGGGACCATCGGAGATTGTAACTGAGATCGTGGTCTCGTGTGGTGCCTGATCGTGCTGAAATTTTGTGGGAAGCTTCGTGACGTCTAGGGGTAGCTTTTCACCGGAGCGATTTGATAGTTAACGGTTGGTTTTTATTTTAGGGTTTCGTCTTTGAGACTGTTCTTTTCTGATGTTTCTGTCCAGTTTTGTTATAAGTCGTTTTTGGTTGTGTGGCTTGTTGTAGGGCGTTTCTGGGCTGTTTCAGACGTTAGGAGGGTCTCAACTGGTTGTATTGGTTGTTATAATCAGTTGATAAGGTGAGTGCATGACCATGGCTTATCTAAGCCTGATAATCCTTTGTTGTTCTTGCTTGATTGTTGGTGCTTTGTGGTGTTGTTCTTGCTTGATTGGTTGTCATTTGTTAAGCATTGGAATCTCAGTTGCTTGTGTGTATAGCCCAGTAGATGGGAGGATTGCCTCACTAAGTATTTGTGATAATACTTACGCATCTCAATTGTTGTTTGTGGTGTGCAGGTTTGTGACGTGGAATCATGGCAATGAGGAGGAGGATGATCTAGGGTCTCGTTTGTGTGTTATTGGATTTGTTGGTTATGTTGTTGGAACCTTGGTTAGTGTTATGTTAGGTTGCCGGATAGAATGGTTAGGAATGTTATTGTATTGATGATGTTGTTGGTTTTGTATTATTGGTATTTTTTCGCTGTGCTTAATGTTATTGCTGGTTTAATGTTGAGTTGTGGTTTGGGTTGGTTAATTAAGTAGTATGGGATGCTTAATTATATATTGTTTTTAATTATAAAAAAAATAAAATAAAAGGGGTCGGGTTGTTTCAAATAAGCATGCAATGCCTATGTAAGCTGGATTTTTAAAACCGTCTTCTCTTGTCCCTCATTGGCCAATTCCCAATTCATTGTTTCTTTCTCTACCGCAACCAATATCAGAAAATTTCTAATTGTTAACAATGCTTCTAGTTTTTGTAGTATTTGAAATCTTCTACGATAAATTAGCATTTTTCAAGTTCGGATAGTTATGGCCCTATGATTATGAGGATAAGGAAATGAGAATATTTTTTTTTTTCTTATTTATTGTGATTTTGTTGAGGAGCGACATTATAATGAATGAAATGGGTGAAATTGTGAAGACGAAAAGGCAATGATTTGGAAAGGAAAAGACTATTATTATTTTCTTGAAAAGACCAAAGTGCACTTATCTTTGGCGGTTAAGGGTCCTGAGAGAACTCCAGAGTTAAGCGTGCTTAAGCTGGAGTAGTCTTATATGCTCAAATTAAACCCTAGAGCTACTCTCTCAAATTAAGATATCATTGTAGTACTTAGAGGTCGAATTCCACAAGAACTCAAGTCTACACAATAAATTAGAGAATTTTATAACCAAGCTAAACAAATTAATTTGAATTAAAATATTAAATAAAAGCTTGTGAAAGTTCAAGGGATTAAAAAGCTAAGTCTAGGAAATTTCTCAGGAAATTACATAATATTAAATCAATCAATAAATTAGGATTCAAACAATTAAGATCAGATCTAGAACTTTAAACTTTTTTTGTAAAATAAATCAGTTCTCACTGCAAATATTATCTATATTTAAAACCAGAAAATCCAAATCACTTTGTAAAATTCTATGTTAAAAATCAGCTTTCAAAAACAAGTTTAGATTGTTCACAAAATTACTAAATCAAATCTCTTTGCAAGAAGTAATTTTGCTCATCAAAAGATTTTATTAGGAAAATCAATTATATTCTCATATCAATTTATTTTCCTAGGTTATTAATTCTAGATGGCCAATTAAGGATTAATATGAAGAACAACCTATGATGAAGATATAGGAAGATAATTAATCCTAAATAAACAGATCTAATAGTCCATAAAAACCTTATGAAAAACTCTGAACCTAACAAGCAAACTACTCAGACATGTTTAATGAAAAACAAATCATCATTCTGAATAATAAGCAATAGATATCAAAAAGTAAGAAGGGAGTTTAGAAATTCTTCTCTACAAAGGAGTTCAGATCTCTCTCTCCCAAAGGTCTCAAAATCTCTCAAAAAACCAAAACTGCTAGAATAAAACTTAAGGGTTTCTCAAACCTAAAAATACTATATATATGTCCTAAAACACGTCCAGGGACTAATGATGCAAATATAGAAAAATTTGGGCAACTTTTGTAAATCTTCCAAAACTTGGGTCTTGAGTCGGCAAACAGGGGTGTCGATCGACACCATCACTCTTGATTGGTTCCAAGTTTGTTTCCTCCGGTTCAATGTTCCAAAAATGATCCAATTTTGCTTCACTTTGCTCCATCCGTGCCAAAATCCTAGTAAATCTGAAAAGACTCTCAAAGAACCTAAAAATACATCAAAAGACTCTAAAAGATTTCTTATATCATGGTTAAAAACAAAAAAAACCATGATATATCATAGTCTCAGGATGGGTGACCTTCCGGGAAGTGACTGTCAGAACTGTGCGAGTGAGGACAAAACACAAGAAAGGATCATGTGGTGATTTGTAGGGACGGTAACAAGTCTTTAAAAACCTCCCGGACATAGCAAACCGACCGTCGGATACGGATGGGCTCACGGGCCTAGTGAGAGGATGTGAGGCCCATTAAGAAAAGTGGGTCTATGGACTGGGATTGGACATGGAGCCCACTAAGAGGTGGTGTTGGGGGCGTTACAACTGGTATCAGAGCCGAACCCAGACAAGTGTGGAGTCGAGTGGGCTCACACCGTCGAGGGTGACGGTCTTGGTGCGTAACGAGGACGTTGCGATCTGTTAGTGGGGTGAATTGTGACACCCCGGTTTCAGAGATATGCGGAGAAGTTTAAAAAAATTAATTTGGCCACCTATGTCACCAAAGTGCACTTATCTTTTCGGTCAAGGGTCTTGAGAGAACTCTAGAGTTAAGCGTGCTTGAGCTGGAGTAGTCTTATCGTGGGTGACATTCTGGAAAGTGACTGTCGGAACTGTGCGAGTGAGGACAAAACACAGGAAACGATCATGTGGTGATTTGTAAGGACGGTAACAAGTCTTTAAAACCCCCCAGACGTAGCAAACCTACCGTCGGATATGGATGGGCTCACAGACCTAGTGAGAGGACGTGAGACCCATTAAAGAAAATGGGCCTATGGACTGAGATTGGATATAGGGCCCACTAAGAGGTGGTGGTCGGGGCGTTATACGTACTATGATGTTTGAATCGTCGAAGATGAAAAAGATTCATAAAGTGAGCTTTGAAACTCCGGAGAAGGACTTCATGTCAGTTTCTAACTATTTCATGAGTGAGTGTCTTACATTGAGGATGGAAATTCGTATACACGAGCTAAAAAATGATGAGGAAGATGTTAGATGAAGAAGGGTAATCATCATATCATATCCATTGTAAGTCGTTCTTAATCCTTCTGAATTTAAGTTACAAAAAACATTTCTATCTTTTTTAGCCTTGTTCTACATCGGCAGCTCAAAATTGAAAGCAAAAAAGTAATTATTTTAGACGATACTGAAGTACCCAAACATCAAAGCGACTACCTCATATTTAAGCATGGGAGACTGTCATTGTTTATTGCGGCGTCACCAAAACTATCAAAAAGTAGTCGCAACGACAGAGGATGAAAGAGACAAAAAAGAGATTAAGGAGAGATGAAAGATATATTTTGGGTTTCAGTCCATGTGACCCCGAACATGTCCTATCTATATCTATGTTAATATTATTGCAGGAGTTTTGTCAAAGTAATCTTGGAGTTTGAAGGTATTTATAATTAATGCCATTATCATTAAAACATTTTTTTTTAAATTAAAAAATAAAATCAAAATATACAAAAATAAGGTAAGTGAATCGGATATATCTCAATATATCCAGAAATCTTGACTCATGTTCCTAAATTATCTCCACCTCCTAGCCTAATGTTCTGCAAAACTAAACAAAATTTTAGTTATTCCAATATTATAGGAAACTTTTCCAAACAATATTATTTAATTATTTCAAAGTTTTAATTTTAAAATAAATTCCTACAGATTTCACATCTTCAATATATAAAAAATTTAAAGAGTTCATCTACTAAATATAAAATATTTAATCTGCAACCATAATGTTTTCGGTCTCATAATATAATTCCCAGCGGGCAGCGAGGTTGCAACGCCAATCTTATCTCAGTTTTTCTCGGCTTATTTTTCAAAGGTGAAATAATTTTTGGATGGGTATTTTTCAATTGTGATTATTGGGCCCATCACTACGACCTGCAGTGTACCGTTAAAAGACGGTCCTCACGGTTAAGTCTATACAGATTACAGGTTTTATCAAAGTACATCTGCGTTTTGGCAGGTCATCCCGAAGACTACAAATATATGATTAAAATAAATATATTATATAAATAATATTTTTACATAGTTATGTAAATATAATATGTGAAACATCTAATAATGTGAGGAAATGTATTGTATAGCAATTAAGATATTTACAAAATATCAATATTATAAGTTATTTAAAATTTTTTTGTTTCTTTGCCACTAAATTTTTAATGAATAATTGATAGAAAATTTAGGTCAAGGACATGTTTAGGCATAATTTTAACGACCGTGGTCTTAGCGGGTTGACCCACTGCAGTCCAAAAAAAAAAATGTGGACCGACCTGTTTGACACCTCTATATACATAATTATTATAAACAAAACAAGTACAACTTAACAGTATAAAAAGATATTAGTACTAAAATTAATTTATAACAAAAATAAATTAGTATGCTGTATACCATAAATTAAATCATAGAATTAACAATGAAAACACAACTATACAATCTTTAACATCAAATAAAACTTATAAATTAACTAAAAATTACAACTTGATATTTAATGATTTTAGTAAAAAAATAATCCCTTGATATTTAATGATATTTAATATTTATCAATCGTCCAAATTTAAAAGTTAATTCAGCTTTTTGTTTGAGTATATATAATATAAAACTTTTCAAAATTTCAAAATATTATAATATTTATTTTTAAAAAGTTTCAAATATTATAAATATTAAAACTTTTGAAAGTATACATATTATAAATACTGAAATTTTATAGAATGTCTAAATTATTATAAATATTTAAACTCCATTGAAAGTTTAAAAATATTATAAAATTTAAAATCTACTAAAAATTTAAGTAATATTAATATTTTAACTCTATAAAATTTTAATATATAAAAATTTATTGTTAAACCCGTAATATAATAAACTACAATTTTTAGTTCTTCGTAAAATACCAATATATAATTGCGAGATTTTGGAAGTTGTTTGAAGTTGTTCCATAATAACAAACAACTAAATTCGAAATTGTATATACTTAAACTTATTTGATTTGGTTTTATTGGTCTAGAAATAAGAAAATGTGTCATTTATGTCTTATTTTAACTTTAGAAAGAGAATAAAAAAAAAAGACTAGAAAAAACAAGTGGGAAACCAAGAATTCAAAAAAAAAAAAAAAAAAAAAAACTAACCACCAAGTTAAAAAAAAAAAGATTATGCTCCTTAGAAACTTTAAAAAGCCAAAGAAGTACTAATCTCTATGATCCATTGAAAATAAAAACTCATAGGCTATGATTGATAATCTACCAAGGAACAAAAATAACGAGGAGGAATAAGAATAAAAAAGAACGATCCAGAAAAGAAAAAATGATAAAACATGAATGAATAGGAAAATATATTCCTTATAAAATTTGAAAAGAAACAATTTTCTTCTACGATTCTTAAAAAGAAAAAGACAGTAGGAATACTATAGGAGCCACATGTTAAAATTCGAAAAATAAATTACTTCTAAATGGTAACAAAAACAAGGAACAACACATTCCATTCAATTCTTTTTAAAATAATGGCCAGTTGGACCCATAATCATTATAAATTAGAAGCATACATGGATCAAAGTTGAATTTTTAAGAAGAGGTTCATTTATTTTTAACTGTGGCATACTTCAAATATTTAATGAGAATTCCGAATTCATGTTGAAAAATATTATTTTCTTTTTGATTAGACAAACAATTAGACACACATAATAGGAGAAANAAAAAAAAAAAAAAAAAAAAAACTACCCTTGATTTTAGAAATGTTATGTAGAGTCCCACATCAGATTATATGAAAAAAAAGAACAAAATACTTTGTCCAATAAATAACAGTTTCACGTTAGCATGAAAATTGGGTTCCATAAATTTGTTGATACGGTTTAACCAGCTCACCGATTTAACCATGGTTTTTGGATCTTAAACATTTTTTCCTATTTTTGATGTGTTTTACGTATATCACCAGACTGGAACACCAACCAGGTCGCCGTTAGACCGCTCTGCCTAGCGGGTCTGGCTCGGGTTTAAAAGCATTGCTTGAGAGAAATATATATAAGATGGGATGGGTTGGTAATATATTTGAAAATTTTCGTTGACATATTTATTATAAATATTTGGACAAGAAAATGGGTACGAAACGGAAATTGGTAATTCGGAAAATAGAAAACATTATCTAAACTATTTTGGTAAAATATGATAAAAGAATTTTGGGTGACGGGATAAAATCAAATAATTTGGATAGTTAGTTCATCAACTTGCTTACCGGGACAAATTTGATCCGATTGAAAATTTATATCACCCGGTTTGGGAAGTTTTTATTTTTCTGACGATTTTTGCTTATTTGACACTTCACGGGTTTGATAAAAAATTAACCCGTCAAAAAATCCGATTTACATTTGATTCAGGTCTATTGCCATATCGATCCAAATTTTATGGTAACTAAAGAACGATTGGTTACGAGATGACAGCGAGTAAATCAAATTATAAAAACTTTGTTTAAAAAACATGACCAGAAAATAAAGATAATTAGACAAGATCATAAAATTTGATCAAAATCTTAATTTCAACTTTAAAATATGAAATATTGGAGGATAGGGGCTCCTTTCCCCGTTGTCAGATTGATGGTTCTTGGAAAGGTACAGACTCTTTTCAGGGTCTGGGATGGTGGTGTTGTAATGCTGAAGATTTGACGATCCTTCTGGGAGCACGGAGCCATCGGCGAGGTCCTACCTCCTTATACGCGGAATTGCAAGCTCTAATCTGGGCTATGGAGTCTTTGCTAGCGGCTGGAGTTGTTTGTCAAGCTTTCGAGACAGATTGTGCAGAGTTAGTCACTGTAACACCCGCAAACCAATTTTTGGTATTTTGGTAAGGGTGTCGATCGACACCTTCTAGTGAGGCATCGATCGACACCAGTTGTGGCCGGTTTGGTCGGTTCAATTTTAATTGTCCGGTTTGCGGGGTTGGTTTAGGGAAAACCCTAGCTCGGGTTTTTAAGGAGGGAGCTCGAGTTTTTCTCCTCTTTTGGCCGCTTTTGTCAAAAACAGAGAGAAAGAGGAGGAAAGCTTTGTTCTTGAGTTCCTGGGAGTTTTTGTGAGATTTTCTTGCTGTTCTTGGGAGATCTAAGGCTGGGAAGGTGTTAAAAGCTTGCTAGGAGTGAGGGAATTCGTCCTTATTGGTCAGAAACTTCCTGCAAAGAGGTGAGTGCATGACCATGGCTTATCTAAGCTAAGATCTCTAGATTCTATGTGATTTGGTGCTTATGTGGTTGTTTCTTTGAGTTCTCTATGATATTTCG
>NC_025689.1:28399497-28401481 GCF_000633955.1 Camelina sativa
AAAGTGTTAGGTTCTCAACACATGAGGTTTGTGTAGGGACCTTGTTGGTGGGCGGGTTTAAGTCCCATGTTATGTTTGATTCTGGAGCTTCGCATAGCTTCATTACTCCAGAGTGTGCAGAGTGTGCGGGGATCAGCGGGGATCCTGGAGAGCGTGCAGGAGTTGTCAGGGTTGCGGGAGGCGAGTTCCTGAGAGTGATTGGACGAGCTAGAGGAATTGATATTCAGATCGCAGGAGAGTCGTGGCCAGCAGATTTGCTTATCAGTCCAGTGGAGCTGTATGATGTTATTCTCGGGATGGATTGGTTGCATCGGCATAGGGTGCATTTGGATTGCCATCGGGGTAGAGTGGAGTTTGAGCGTTCAGGAGGGAAGTTGGTTTTTCAGGGTATTAGACCGACTTCGGGGAGTCTCGTGATCTCAGCCATTCAGGCTGGGAAGATGATCGAGAAGGGCCGTGAGGCTTATCTGGTTACTATATCTATGCCAGAGTCAGTGGGGAAGTCTACGGTTAGCGGTATTCCAGTAGTGGAAGAGTTTGAGGATGTGTTTCAGTCTTTGCAGGGATTACCACCATCTCGGTCGGATCCTTTTACCATTGAACTGGAACCGGGGACGACACCGTTATCCAAGGCTCCTTACAGAATGGCTCCAGCAGAGATGGCAGAGCTGAAGAAGCAGCTAGAAGATTTGTTGAGTAAGGGATTCATCCGTCCTAGTGTATCACCGTGGGGAGCGCCGGTGTTGTTTGTGAAGAAGAAGGATGGGAGTTTCAGGTTGTGTATTGATTATCGGGGTTTGAACCGGGTCACTGTGAAGAACAAGTATCCTCTTCCTAGGATCGATGAGTTGTTGGATCAGTTGAGGGGTGCTACTTGGTTCTCCAAGGTAGATCTGGCGTCGGGTTATCATCAGATACCGATAGATGAGGCAGATGTGAGGAAGACTGCTTTCAGGACGAGATATGGGCACTATGAGTTTGTGGTGATGCCCTTCGGATTGACTAACGCGCCAGCAGCGTTTATGAGATTGATGAACAGTGTGTTTCAGGAGTTTCTGGATGTATCTGTCATCATTTTCATCAACGATATCCTGGTCTATTCTAAGAGTCCTGAGGAGCATGCAGTGCATTTGAGGGCAGTTATGGAGAAGCTGCGGGAGCAGAAGTTGTTTGCCAAGTTGAGCAAGTGTAGTTTTTGGCAGCGTGAGATGGGTTTTCTGGGTCACATTGTTTCTGCAGAGGGGGTTTCTGTAGATCCAGAGAAGATTCAGGCTATCAGAGATTGGCCTAGACCGCAGAATGCCACAGAGATCAGGAGTTTCCTTGGATTGGCAGGTTACTACAGGAGATTTGTGCAGGGGTTTGCAAGCAGAGCACGTCCTATGACTAAGTTGACAGGGAAGGATGTTCCTTTTGTCTGGTCAGAAGAGTGTGAGGAAGGCTTTGCAAGCCTGAAGGAGATGTTGACTACTGCGCCAGTGTTGGCTTTGCCTGAGCAGGGAGAACCCTATGTGGTTTATACAGATGCATCTAGAGTTGGGTTAGGTTGTGTTCTGATGCAGCATGGGAAGGTGATTGCCTATGCTTCGCGGCAGTTGCGGGTGCATGAAGGCAACTATCCTACCCATGATTTGGAGATGGGTGCTGTAGTTTTTGCCCTGAAGATTTGGAGGTCTTATCTTTATGGTGCAAAGGTACAGGTGTTTACAGATCATAAGAGCCTGAAGTATATATTCACTCAGCCTGAGCTGAATTTGAGACAGAGGCGGTGGATGGAGCTTGTGGCAGATTATGATTTGGAGATAGCCTATCATCCTGGAAAGGCTAACACGGTTGCAGATGCTCTGAGTCGGAAAAGGGTAGCTTCGGCTCAGGAGCAAGAGATGGAGTCACTGGTAGGGGAGATCAGTGCTTTGAGCTTGTGTGCTGTTTCACAGGAACCGTTGGGTTTGGAAGCAGTAGATAGAGCAGATCTTCTGAGTAG
>NC_025689.1:28404507-28405482 GCF_000633955.1 Camelina sativa
TGTATATGATCCTTGTGTGGTCATGAGGTATTCCAGTGAGGGGATATGTGGTTGGTAGGACATTGAGATGTTTTACGCGAGCCACGGGAAGGATACCTGGATAGGGATAGGACTCAGACGTGTTCAGAATTGTTTGCTCGCGACTCTTGGGGGACTGCGGTTCTCCAAGTACTGCCATACTCAGAGACTTTGTGGCTTGGGAATATGGTTGGTATATCGACTTCGGATGACGATCCGGGGGCGCGTTGTAGGGTGGCAACCCAAGAGGCGAGTATTGGATTTTTCTTTATATATTATGGCATGCGGGTTTAGGCCCGATGAGGAGCCATCATTTGGCATGCAGACTTAGGTCTGATGAGGAGCCAATAAAAACTTAAGTTTTAGGCCTATGAGTAAAGGAAAGTCCAAAAGTCTAGAGCAAATGACGCCTGGAGCGTGAGTCTATCGCCTAGAGGTGACCTTCTGTAGATCAGTCGGAAGAGTGCGGGCCGTGGAGACGGTTGCACGGGAGTCTTTGGCTGATGGTTGTTCAAGATTCGAGGACGAATCTAGATTGGTGGGGGAGAATTGTAACATCCGCTAACCAAAAATTGGTTTTTTTGGATGGGTGTCGATCGACACCATTGTTTTCTGGTTCGACCAGTTCGATTTAATTATCGATTTTTTGGTCGGCTTGGTTTGAGGAGAACCATTAAACCATGATATTTAAGTGGGTGAACAACCTAGGTCATGTTTTGTTGTTGTCTAGCCGCTGAAAACAAAGAGAAAGAGGAGAAAATATTGTTCTTGAGTTTTTGAGAGTTTTTGTGAGATTTCAAGGCTTTGTGGGTGAGATCTTGCTGTGGAAGTGAGGATTCAAGGCTAGGAACGTGAGGGAAGCTTGCTAGGAGTGTGGATTCATCCATTGTTGGTCAGAAACTTCCTGTAAAGAGGTGAGTGTATGACCATGGCTTATCTAAGCTAAGATCTCTAGTT
>NC_025689.1:28406226-28409753 GCF_000633955.1 Camelina sativa
TTGTTGTTTGTGGCATGTAGAGATCTTATTGCTTGTGTGTATAGCCCAGTAGATGGGAGGATTGCCTCACTGAGTGTTTATCAAATACTCATGCATCTCAATTTGTGTTTGTGGTGCAGGTAAAGGCAAAGTGTGATCGTGGAATCAAAGGCAATGAAGAGGAGGATGTTCTAGGGACTCGATTGGATGTTGTCTGGCATTTGCTAGGGTGCTAGAGTTGAGTCATTAGAAACATTGCTAGGTTGCTGGTTTCATGTTTCTTGTTGTTTGGTATTGAGATATTGCCTTGCTATAACATTGGTTTATTATTGGTTTATTATTGGATATTGATTATGTTATTCCGCTGTTGAATGTGTTGTGGTTAGGTGGCTAGTGGGTATGGGACCACTAGCTGTAGTTTATTTTAATATATTATATTTATTATTTATTATTTAAAAAAAAAAAGGGGTCGGTTGTTTCAGTCACGATGGTGCAGATGCCGTACGATTGACCTGCTTTTTCAAACCTGTTGGAGGATTTCTCTTCACTCCGATCCGCCTTCCCTTCTTTCACCCTGACCAGGATCCCTCGTGATTCCAACGTTAGGGCAGATTGCCTTGCTCGGTCTTCAAGACCTTTAGTTTCAGAAATTTCATTTGTAAACTCTTTTCCTCTTGTTTGGGCAACTAATTTTAATTAATGTTTGGTTGAAAAAAAATATATGAAATATTGCATATGATACACCATATTTCTCTTACTATTTGCTGTCTCGAAAGAAACATACCATATTTTTTTAATATAGGTGTCATTGTAAATAACAAAAACAAATCTGATAAATTTTTTTCTAACATGAATTAAAAACAAATCAAATAATGTTCTTAAAAAAAATTACAAACATAACCCATACATACGTAATATATTATAAACACGATAGCAAACTTAGTTTTTGAAATCAACCCCGCACGTACTTGTAGGTCCGAACCTAGTTATTCTATTAATATTTCATCCATTCAAGAAAAATATATAATTGTTTTGGTAAGTTAAATTCAGACTAAACCTATCTTAATAATTTTTTTGGTAATTTTTCTTTGACTTTCTATAAGTTAAATAAATAATAAATTAAGAGAGAATCTATAGATTATGCAAAATCTATTAACATTCATGTAACACAATGTTTTGGTCAAATCATGTAACAAACCTAATGGTGTTTAGATATTTTCCCTTCTTCTAAAGATTTGTTTTCTTAATTTTCACCCATTATATGATACAAGCCAAACAAATATTTTACATTTTTTGTCATTTAACCATTATATTATATAAATTCTAGTCAAAATTTAATTTTTTATTTATTTTATTATGGCAATTTATTTTAATTACAGAAAAAGTTGTTTCTATAGATCCCAAATTCTAGAACAATAAGACCATTACCATAAAATTGAAAAAAAAAAGATCTGAAAGACTTTTGAATATATGTCCTCCTCTTTTTAAAATTTAAAATTGTTGGAAAATAAATTATATTAAAAGTTTTATCAAATTATATATATATATATATATATATTTTAAGAAAAATAAACTAGAAGTAGATCCAAGTCGAATCTGCATATCATGTTTCTCAAAAATCAAAATATTTGGATCCATAATCGGAAGTTTCGTATATTATATTTCTGATTAGATTGTCTTAGATCTCAAATAATTTTTTCACCACTGATAATGATCTCGAATTGTTTATATAATGACTTTTTTTAAAGTTAGAAGATGTTTTATATTAAATTTTGATGAATTTATTTATCTTTTCATTGAAAATTCATAAGGCAAAACAAAAACATCAAGCTATCGAACTAACAACAAGATAAGAAAACCAAAAATTAATGCAAATTTTTTTATAAAAACAGTTAAATCATTTGAATGTAAAAATCTTAAACTATGTTTTTTTTTTTGTCAACCATTGGCCACAACAGGCCGGCCCATTAGCCTAATCCCTACATTCGTAGAGAGCGGGACTCGATCCCTGGTGTGATGGTGCCTTGTGCATTAAGGATTTACCTTTGGCCGCTGCACTAAGATCACTTCACATCTTAAACTATGTTTTATTAGCACGCACCTTCTGTAAAAAAATTGAATCAGACCTCGTTGGGCCCATCTGCACCCTCGGCTGTCCAGGATCATTTACCTCTTTGTTAGATTGATGGTTCTTGGAAAGCAACATATGTGAATTCAGGCTTGGGTTGGTGGTGCTGCAATGGTGAGGAGAAGACCTTATTGTTGGGAGCAAAGTGTTTAAGACTGATCCCATTTCCCCTTCATTTGGAGCTAGAAGCCTTGATGTAGGCCATAGAGATATTCTTTCTAGAGGGCTCTTTTGTCAGCGTTTCGAGATAGATTGTGCTGGGCTAGTCGTGATAGTGCAGTCTCCTGAAGATTGGCCGGTGTTTTCCAACCTGCTCGATGTGTTCAGTTTGCTCAAGCATTCATTTCCACTATTTTCCCTATCTCTGATTCCACTTGCGTCAGATTTAAAGGCAGATTGCCTCGCTCGAACTTCGCGATCTCTTATCTCTGAAAATTTCTTCGTAAATTCTTTCCCTCCGACTTGGACAACCTACCGTGGTATTCCTTTTTAATGGTTTGACTGGTTCAACAGCAGCGTTTGCGGTTGCGGTTGCAGGAGATTGCAGAAGCGGGTGGTTGCGATTTCAAGCGTTATTAAACGTTTTGAATGAATGGTTTAGCGTTTTAAAATGGGTGCATTTGGGGAGTTTACGACTGGTTGACCAGCGGATGCAATATAATATATAATTATATAAATTTTTAGAAATACCAAAAAATTTATTAAACTTGATTTATAACTAAAATTCATTAAAAAAATACTATTATTAAAAAAAATTCATATTTAAATACTTGTTACTTTATGCATTTGGATTTTAATCAAGTAATTTGATAAATGAAAAACATATGTTTTAGATCGTAGATTTTCTTTCTTAAATCTCACACACTCAATAAGTTCCATGGGGCAGTATTTGCATCGGTAGTAATGCTCAAACGAGAGTTGAGAAGAATCACTCGTGATTTGTTTTAATATTTTTCACAAATTGAAACAACCCTTCCCGTTATTTTTTTTTAATGCCTTAACTTACTAGTGGTCCCATACCCACTAACATCCTAACAACAATCAATAACCGCGGAATAATCAAATAAAACAAATTCCATTAAACCAAAAGAATTCCATCAACAATAATCCAATAATCCAACAATGACATAGCAAGGTTCCAACATCCTACAATGCTCTATCAACTCAATACTAGCAACCTAACAATAGCTAGACCACAATCAATCAAGCCTCTAGAACATCCTCCTCCTCATCGCCTTTGATTCCACAATCACACTTTTCCTTTACCTGCACACCACAAACAACAATTGAGATGCGCAAGTATTATCATAAATACTTAGTGAGGCCGTCCTCCCATCTACTAGGTTATACACACAAGCATATGAGACCCTCAAGTTATGCAAGCAAACAAAACACAAGCAATACATCAAACCAGGAAAAC
>NC_025689.1:28411468-28419302 GCF_000633955.1 Camelina sativa
TGAGGTACACTCTATCACCAACCTGAAACTCAAGATCCTTTCTCCTCTTATCAGCATAGCTCTTCTGCCGATCCTGAGCCTCCTTCATGTTCAGCCTCAAAACCCGAATCTTCTCCGAGGTCTCCTGAACAAAATCTGCACCAAATATGCTCCTCTCCCCCACCTGAGTCCAACATAATGGTGTACGACACGGCCTCCCATACAAAGCCTCATAAGGAGCCATCCCAATACTAGCCTGGTAGTTGTTGTTATAAGAAAACTCCACCAAACTCAAGTGATCTGCCCAATGACCACCCCAATCCAGCACACACATCCTCAATAAATCCTCCAAAATCTGGATCGTCCTCTCTGACTGACCGTCCGTCTGAGGATGATAGGCTGTACTCATATGCACCTTCGTGCCCAACTCTGCCTGAAACGCCCTCCAGAACACCGAAGTGAACTTGGAATCTCTATCAGACACAATACTAACAGGCACACCATGCAATCTGACTATCTCCCTCACATACTTCTTGGCCAAAACCGCTGCTCCATCAGTTTTCTTGATGGCCAGAAAATGTGCAGACTTAGTCAAACGGTCCACAATGACCCAAATAGCATCAAACGTCCTCGACACAGGTAAACCTACCACGAAGTCCATCGTGATCAAATCCCACTTCCACTCTGGAATGGGTAAACTCTGTAACAAACCACCAGGAACCTGATGCTCCGCCTTCACCAGCTGGCAAGTATCACACTTCGCCACCCAGTCAGCTACGTCCTTCTTCATCCCGACCCAGTGATAGTACCGCTTGAGGTCACGGTACATCTTGGTCGCTCCTGGATGAATAGAGAACTTGCTCGAATGAGCCTCTCTCAGTATCTCCTGCCTCAAATCCTCACCCTTGGGCACACAGATCCGACCATGCACAAGGATAGTACCATTAGCAGAAACCTGATACTCTGCACCCGCAGCCTTAGAGGCATTCACCAGCCCCTCATCACTCTCCTGAGCTAACCTCACTCTGCTCAACAAATCTGCTCTATCAACTGCCTCCAAACCCAAAGGTTCTTGTGAGATAGCACACAAACTCAATGCACTAATCTCACCTACCAACACCTCCATATCCTGCTCCTGAGCCGAAGCCACCCGCTTCCGACTCAAGGCATCTGCAACCAGATTAGCTTTACCAGGATGGTAAGCTATGTCCAAATCATAATCCGCTACTAACTCCATCCAACGCCTCTGCCTCAAATTCAGCTCAGGCTGAGTAAAAATATACTTCAGACTCTTGTGATCTGTAAATACCTGTACCTTCCCACCATACAGATAGGATCTCCAAATCTTAAGAGCAAAGATCACTGCTGCCATCTCCAAATCATGAGTAGGATAATTAGCTTCATGCTTCCGCAACTGCCGCGAAGCATAAGCTATAACCTTCCCCTGCTGCATAAGTACACAACCCAACCCCACTCTAGAAGCATCTGTATACACAACATAAGGCTCGTCCTGCTCAGGCAATGCTAACACCGGCGTGGTAGTCAACATCTGCTTGAGACTTGCAAAACTTGCCTCACACTCTGGTGACCACACAAACGGGACATCCTTCCCTGTAAGCTTAGTCATCGGCTGAGCCATACTCGCAAAACCCCGAACAAACCTCCTGTAGTAACCTGCTAACCCCAGGAAACTCCGAATCTCAGTGGCACTCTGCGGCCTCGGCCACTCCCTGATGGACTGAATCTTCTCTGGATCCACTGAAACTCCCTCAGCTGAAACAATATGACCCAAGAACCCCATCTCACGCTGCCAGAAACTGCACTTACTCAGCTTAGCAAACAACTTCTGCTCCCGCAGCTTCTCCAACACTGCTCTCAGATGTACTGCATGCTCCTCAGGACTCTTAGAATATACCAGGATGTCGTCGATGAAAATGATGACTGACACGTCCAGAAACTCCTGGAACACGCTGTTCATCAATCTCATAAACGCAGCTGGCGCGTTTGTCAACCCAAACGGCATCACCACAAACTCATAGTGCCCATATCTCGTCCTGAAGGCTGTCTTCCTCACATCTGCCTCATGAATAGGGATCTGATGATAACCTGAAGCCAAGTCGATCTTGGAGAACCAAGTAGCACCCCTCAACTGATCCAACAACTCATCAATCCTCGGGAGAGGGTACTTGTTCTTCACAGTAACTCGGTTCAAACCCCGGTAGTCAATACACAACCGAAAACTCCCATCCTTCTTCTTAACAAACAACACCGGAGCTCCCCACGGTGAACAACTAGGACGGATAAAACCCTTGCCCAACAAATCCTCCAGCTGCTTCTTCAGCTCTGCCATCTCTGCTGGAGCCATCCTGTAAGGAGCCTTGGATAACGGCATCGTCCCCGGTTCCAGCTCAATGGTAAAAGGATCCGACCGAGATGGTGGTAATCCCTGCAATGACTGGAACACATCCTCAAAGTCCTCCACAACCGGAATACCGCTAACCGTAGACTTCCCCACTGACTCTGGCATAGATATAGTAACCAGATAGGCCTCACGGCCCTTCTCGATCATCTTCCCTGCCTGAACGGCTGAGATCACGAGACTCCCCGAAGTCGGTCTAATACCCTGAAAAACCAACTTCCCTCCTGGACGCTCAAACTCCACTCTACCCCGATAGCAATCCAAATGCACCTTATACCGATGCAACCAATCCATACCAAGAATGACGTCATACAACTCCACTGGACTGATAAGCAAATCCGCTGGCCACGACTCTCCTGCGATCTGAATATCAACTCCTCCAGCTCGTCCAATAACCCTCAGAAACTTGCCTCCAGCAACTCTGACAACTCCTGAACGCTCTCCAGAATCCCCTCTGATCCCCGCACTCACGGCACACTCCGGAGTAATGAAGCTATGAGAAGCTCCAGAATCAAACATAACATGGGACTTAAACCCGCCCACCAACAAGGTCCCTACACAAATCTCATGTGTTGAGAACCTAACACTTGACCACAAGCAAAAACAAATATAATCTGAACTATTGAATTGACTAAGTTCGAATCTCAGAGGTTATACCTGTGATCGCTCCTGCACTAGTGCCACCGGGCTCCTGAGTCGAATACACCTGAGTCGTCGGCTCAATCCAACCCACCGGCTGCACACCGTGCTGCACACCCTGCTGCACCCCTGGCTGAGCTCCAGCCTGCAACACTGCTACTGCCCTCTGCTGCAACTTGGGACAACGAGGCTTGATATGCCCCGTCTCTCTGCAGTAGTAACACACCCGAGTATCTGTCCGCGGCTCCGTCACCGCCCGCTGCTCTGTCACTGCCCGCTGCTCACCTCTCTGTGGACAGCTAGACACCTTGTGGTCCCTACTACCACACCCAAAGCATTTCGCACCCCCGTGCCTCGATCTCTGCATAACATCGAACTTCCTCTTCTGCCCCTGCGCAGGCTTGCCGCCCTTGCTAGGAACAGAAAGCGGCTGAGACTGCTGTGGCTGCACCGAAGAACTGACCACAACCACCTGTGACCTCAAGTCATCCTCTATCCCAGCTGCAACCTCAACCAGCTCTGCTCTCGTAGCATAGCTCCTCACTCTGCACCGAGTCCTCAAATCATCCCGCAGAGCCAACAAAAACCTCCGCACCTGAGCCGCCTCTGGCTCCCATGCCCTGCCTGCATACCCCACAAGCCGACTGAACTCTGCATCCAGCTCCCGCACTGTACGGTCCCCCTGAGTCAAACCCAAGAACCGTGCCTCCATACGATCAAGAGCCTCCTGAGGAAAATACTTGGAGTTAAACTCCCCCACAAAATCTCCCCAAGACATACCCCTCTGCACCCTCCGTGCTGTCACCGACCTCCACCACACACGAGCATCTCCTGACAAGTAAAACACTGCCAGATCCACCCTGTACCGGTCGGGACACCTAAGCGAAAGGAAAATATCCTCCATCCGCTCTCTCCACTCATCCGCTACACTCGGATCGGTACCTCCTGAGAAATACCCTGCTCCCACATGCCGCAGCTGCTCCATCATCCGCACATACTGAGCATCCACAACCTCGGCCCCCGGCTGCACACCTGCCTGCAAACCCGCCACAGGCTGCACCGCTGGACCCTGCCCACCACCCACGGGCGGCACTACCGGATCCTGCCCACCAACCACTGGCGGCACTACTGGATCCTGCCCACCAACCACTGGCGGCACAACTGCTGGAAGTCGCTGCACAACCTGAGCTAGCAAGTCCATCAAGACATCCTCCCTGCCTGGAGCACCTCCCGCTGCAACCCCCACACCCGGGGCAACACCGTGACCGACACCGGGCCCATCCGCCCTGCCGTCACCCAAACCAGCCTGGTCTCCAGACACACTAGGATGAACCTGTGACTCCGCCACCTCCTCACTGGCCATGCTCTGGGTCACACTCACACTGGCCTCAGGAACCTGACCTCGTCCCCGACCACGACCACGACCACGCCCACGACCACGACCGCGACCAACAGCATCCTCACCCCTAACCATCTGTATCATCCAAGAACAGAAGGCTAAGCAAACAATAATTCTAATACACAAGAAACACAACTCACCGTGGAATCACAATCAGGCTCGAAGAGGATGTTCTAGGACTTCATGCCACACACAATTGCCAATCACACAATCAATTATAGCATGTAATCCTAAACATCAACAGCAAAAGCACAATGAACCCTAGACCTAGAACCGTAAGGGCTCTGATACCAAATTGAAACAACCCTTCCCGTTTTTTTTTTTTTTTTAATACCTTAATTTACTAGTGGTCCCATACCCACTAACATCCTAACATCAATCAATAACCGCGGATAATCAAATAGAACAAATTCCATTAAACCAAAAGAATTCCAACATTCAAATCCAATAACCAATAACATCAATCAAATAAAGAGATAACCAACAACTAACATCCTACAATGTTCCTTTGACCTAATCTAGCAACCTAACAACAGCTAGACCACAATCAATCAAGTCTCTAGAACACCCCTTCATCATCGCCTTGATTCCACGATCACACTTTGCCTTTACCTGCACATCACAAACAACAATTGAGATGCGTAAGTATTATCATAAATACTTAGTGAGGCCGTCCTCCCATCTACTGGGTTATACACACAAGCATATGAGACTCCCAAGTCAACAAACAACAACAACACAATCAACATATCAAACCAGGAAAATAAGACTCGGCAGGTACTAGTGTCGACCGATGCTCAATCGGTGTCGACCGATGCTACAGGAACTGGTGTCGACCGATGCCGGAATGGTGACGATCGATGCTACTCGAGACGGTGCCGATCGATGCTCCACAAAAGTGGTATCGATCGACGCCTCTTCTGCAGTCACGATCTGCGCGAAACTCAGCGACGAACTCCGATCTCAATCAACACAGATTCGACTCCAAACACGTCTAATCATCTCGGAATTCACTAGAAATCACAAATACAATGTACCCAAGCAAGCAAACACCACAAATAACAAGGAATCACACAAAACAAGGGAGATCTCATGCTTAGATCAACCATGGTCAAGCACTCACCTCAAGAACAAGAAGTTTGGATTGAGAAACGTGGAAAACAACACCTCCAGAAGCTTCCCCTTCGATTCCAGCAACAGCTAACACTCCTACAGCCTCAGATCTCTCCAAAATCACCAAGAACAAGCCCAGAAATCCCAGAAAAGTTTTTCTCTCTTTTCTCTCTTTCTTTTCCTCTCAAAAACGGCGAGAACCACAAATAATACGACCTAGGGTCGTTTTTCCCCTTTTACACACGATTAGGGTTTTAAATCAAACCAAACCGAACCAATTCGGCAATTAAATCAAACCCGACCAAACCGGAAAACATGGTGTCGATCGATGCCACCAAGGGTGTCGATCGACACCCACACCAAAAATACACAAATTGGTTCGCGGGTGTTACAATTCTCCCCCACCAATATGGATTCGTCCCCGAATCCCGCAATACCGTCCATCTGCCAAGGACCTCCGTGCCACCGTCTGCACGGCCCGCACGTCCCCAGACCGGACTAAACACCGTCAGCCAAGGTTTCCCGTGCCACTGTCGCAACAGCCCGCACACCTCCGACTGACCCTCGAGGTCTCCCTCTAGCCAATATACTCGCATCAAAAACACTATTTGCTCACAACTCAGTGCTTCCCCCGTCCGTGGTCGCAACCAACGAATCATGCCGGCTCGCTATCAGGCCAACCGCCTTAAGCTACGGCATCCAGGAAGTCACACACACACACACACTCCCCCCGCTCTCAGGTCGCAACCTTCGAGTCATACCGGCTCACTGCCAGGCCACAGCCTACAGCTACGGTATCCAGGGAGTCTCACGCGCCCACTCCCCCCGCTCTCGGGTCGCAACCCTCGAGACATACCGGCTCACTGCCGAGCCGCGGCTCACAGCTACGGTATCCAGGGAGCCTCACATATCCCGCTCTTGGGTCGTCACCCTCAAGCGCGCTCTCGGATCGTCATCCGAAGCAACATACCACTCCCACTCTCTGGCCACAAAGTCCATCGAGCTATCGGTATCACGTGAGTTAGGCTCGCACGGCCTTGAGCAAAAACAAACACTGATGCCAACGAGTATCTCCCGGCTAGATCTACCTCACATTTCCACAAAACATTCCCATTTTAGAAACTTTCTATTTATGGAAACCTTCCTTTTGTGGAAACTTTCTATTTATGGAAACTTTCCAAAAATAGAAACCCGAGCTATTTCTCTTTTCCCATGACAACAACAGTCAAACATAAAGAAAAATACTCATCTTATTAATCTCAAAAAATGTCATAATCGTTACAATCTCAACGAAATTACATCAGAAAAACCAAAAATACAACAACCGGAGCCAACAACCCGCATCCCGAGCACCACCTCATCTTGATACTTAGTCGCACAACCAACCACCCCTAAGCGACCAAATATCAAGAGAGATGGGCTGGAATACTCCGTACCCGCTCCAGCCACGGACTACAACTCGGACCCGGCTAGACAAGCTCAAGTCGCGGTCTGCTTCTCAAACCACTTCTTAAACCTTGCCTTCATCCTCGCCTCGGGCTCCCAAGTCTGCTCCTCTACTCCGTCACAGTCCCACAGGACTCTCATCAAAGGAATCTTCTTCTTCCGAAGTTCCTTGACTCTCCTCTCGAGCACCCTCACTGGTCTCGCCTCTAAAGTCATGTTAGGCTGAAGATCCTCAGGAATCTTAGCCAACAACTGATCACCCTCGTGAAGACACTTCCTCAGCATCGACACATGAAATACCTTGTGGAACGCACGCATAACCTCAGGCAACTCCAGCCGGTATGCCACTGGTCCCACCCGCTCAACCACTCTGAACGGACCCATGTACCTCGGACTCAACTTAGTCTCTGTCAGTGACCTGTTCGGACCCCGCAACATAGCTATCTTGAGGTACACTCTATCACCAACCTGAAACTCAAGATCCTTTCTCCTCCTATCAGCATAACTCTTCTGCCGATCCTGAGCTTCCTTCATGTTCAGCCTCAGAACCTGGATCTTCTCTGAGGTTTCCTGAACAAAATCTGCACCAAATATGCTCCTCTCCCCCACCTGAGTCCAACACAACGGTGTACGACACGGCCTCCCATACAAAGCCTCATAAGGAGCCATCCCAATACTAGCCTGGTAGTTGTTGTTATAAGCAAACTCCACCAAGCTCAAGTGATCTGCCCAATGACCACCCCAATCCAGCACACACATCCTCAATAAATCCTCCAAAATCTGGATCGTCCTCTCTGACTGACCGTCCGTCTGAGGATGATAGGCTGTACTCATATGCA
>NC_025689.1:28420423-28431353 GCF_000633955.1 Camelina sativa
GACCGAGATGGTGGTAATCCCTGCAATGACTGGAACACATCCTCAAAGTCCTCCACAACCGGAATACCGCTAACCGTAGACTTCCCCACTGACTCTGGCATAGATATAGTAACCAGATAAGCCTCACGGCCCTTCTCGATCATCTTCCCTGCCTGCACGCTGAGATCACGAGACTCCCCGAAGTCGGTCTAATACCCTGAAAAACCAACTTCCCTCCTGGACGCTCAAACTCCACTCTACCCCGATAGCAATCCAAATGCACCTTATACCGATGCAACCAATCCATACCAAGAATAACATCATACAATTCCACTGGACTGATAAGCAAATCCGCTGGCCACGACTCTCCTGCGATCTGAATATCAACTCCTCCAGCTCCTCCAATAACCCTCAGGAACTTGCCTCCCGCAACTCTGACAACTCCTGAACGCTCTCCAGAAACCCCTCTAATCCCCGCACTCACGACACACTCCGGAGTAATGAAGCTATGAGAAGCTCCAGAATCAAACATAACATGGGACTTAAACCCGCCCACCAACAAGGTCCCTACACAAACCTCATGTGTTGAGAACCTAACACTTGACCACAAACAAAAACAAATATAATCTGAACTATTGAATTGACTAAGTTCGAATCTCAGAAGTTATACCTGTGATCGCTCCTGCACTAGTGCCACCGGGCTCCTGGGTCGAGTACACCTGAGTCGTCGGCTCAATCCAACCCACCGGCTGCACACCGTGCTGCACACCCTGCTGCACCCCTGGCTGAGCTCCAGCCTGCAACACTGCTACTGCCCTCTGCTGCAACTTGGGACAACGAGGCTTGATATGCCCCGTCTCTCTGCAGTAGTAACACACCCGAGTATCTATCCGCGGCTCCGTCACCGCCCGCTGCTCTGTCACTGCCCGCTGCTCACCTCTCTGTGGACAGCTAGTCACCTTGTGGTCCCTGCTACCACACCCAAAGCATTTCGCACCCCCGTGCCTCGATCTCTGCATAACATCAAACTTCCGTTTCTGCCCCTGCGCAGGCTTGCCGCCCTTGCTAGGAACAGAAAGCAGCTGAGACTACTGTGGCTGCACTGAAGAACTGACCACAACCACCTGTGACCTCAAGTCATCCTCTATCCCAGCTGCAACCTCAACCAACTCTGCTCTCGTAGCATAGCTCCTCACTCTGCACCGAGTCCTCAAATCATCCCGCAGAGCCAACAAAAACCTCCGCACCTGAGCCGACTCTGGCTCCCATGCCCTGCCTGCATACCCCACAAGCCGACTGAACTCTGCATCCAGCTCCCGCACTGTACGGTCCCCCTGAGTCAACCCCAAGAACCGTGCCTCCATATGATTAAGAGCCTCCTGAGGAAAATACTTGGAGTTAAACTCCCCCACAAAATCTCCCCAAGACATACCCCTCTGCACCCTCCGTGCTGTCACCGACCTCCACCACACACGAGCATCTCCTGACAAGTAAAACACTGCCAGATCCACCCTGTACCGGTCGGGACACCTAAGCGAAAGGAAAATATCCTCCATCCGCTCTCTCCACTCATCCGCTACACTCGGATCGGTACTTCCTGAGAAATACCCTGCTCCCACATGCCGCAGCTGCTCCATCATCCGCACATACTGAGCATCCACTATCTCGGCCCCCGGCTGCACACCTGCCTGCAATCCCGCCATAGGCTGCACCACTGGAACCTGCCCACCATCCCCTGGCGGCACTACTGGATCCTGCCGACCAACTACTGGCGGCACTACTGGATCCTGCCCACCAACCACTGGCGGCACAACTGCTGGAAGTCGCTGCAAAGCCTGAGCTACCTGAGCTAGCAAGTCCATCAAGACATCCTCCCTGCCTGGAGCACCTCCCGCTGCAACCCCCACACCCGGGGCAACACCGTGACCGACACCGGGCCCATCCGCCCTGCCGTCACCCAAACCAGCCTGGTCTCCAGACACACTAGGATGAACCTGTGACTCCGCCACCTCCTCACTGGCCATGCTCTGGGTCACACTCACACTGGCCTCAGGAACCTGACCTCGTCCCCGACCCCGACCACGACCACGCCCACGACCACGACCGCGACCAACAGCATCCTCACCCCTAACCATCTGTATCATCCAAGAACAGAAGGCTAAGCAAACAATAATTCTAATACACAAGAAACACAACTTACCGTGGAATCACAATCAGGCTCGAAGAGGATGTTCTAGGACTTCATGCCACACACAATTGCCAATCACACAATCAATTATAGCATGTAATCCTAAACATCAACAGCAAAAGCACAATGAACCCTAGACCTAGAACCGTAAGGGCTCTGATACCAAATTGAAACAACCCTTCCCGTTTTTTTTTTTTTTTATTCCTTAATTTACTAGTGGTCCCATACCCACTAACATCCTAACATCAATCAATAACCGCGGATAATCAAATAAAACAAATTCCATTAAACCAAAAGAATTCCAACATTCAAATCCAATAACCAATAACATCAATCAAATAAAGAGATAACCAACAACTAACATCCTACAATGTTCCTTTGACTTAATCTAGCAACCTAACAACAGCTAGACCACAATCAATCAAGTCTCTAGAACATCCTCCTCCTCATAGCCCTTGATTCCACGATCACACTTTTCCTTTACCTGCACACCACAAACAACAATTGAGATGCGTAAGTATTATCATAAATACTTAGTGAGGCCATCCTCCCATCTACTGGGTTATACACACAAGCAGATGAGACCCTCAAGTTCAAGCAAAACAAACAACACACAACAATACATCAAACCAGAAAAACAAGTCTCGGATAAGACTAGTGTCGACCGATGCCAAACGGTGTCGATCGATGCTACAACAAGGTGTCGACCGATGCCAAACAGTGTCGACCGATGCCCATCAAATTGGTGTCGACCGATGCTCCTGAGTGTCGATCGATGCCTCCTCTGCAGACACGATCTGCGCGAATCCCAGCGACGAACTCCGACTCCAATCAACCCAAAATCGACTCCAATCAAGTCTATCCATCTCGGAATTCACTAGAAATCACACAAACAACGAACCCAAGCAACAAAACAACACAAACCACAAAGAAAACACACAAACAAGAGAGATCTCATGCTTAGATCAACCATGGTCAAGCACTCACCTCAAGAACAGGAAGATTGGATTGAGAAACGTGGAAAACAACACCTCCAGAAGCTCCCCCTTCGTTTCCAGCAACAACTAACCCTCCTACAGCCTCAGATCTCTCCAAAAACTCCAAGAACAAGCCCAGAAAGTCACAAAAACGTTTTTCTCTCTTTTCTCTCTTTCTTTCACTAAGCGGCGACCAAATAACTTCCCAAAAACCCTTAAACTCGTCCTTAGACGCTTATAACACGATTTAGGGATTTAATTGAACCAAACCGAACCAATTCGGCAATTAATCAAGCCCGACCAAACCGGAAAAACATGGTGTCGATCGATGCCACCAAGGGTGTCGATCGACGCCCACACCAAAAATACACAAATTGGTTCGCGGGCGTTACACAAATAATCTTATTTTCTTAAATTTCTGATGAAAGGTTATATTTATTTTGATTTTTTTGAACTTACGTGTGATGTACCATTAAATTTACATCAAGTTTTCCGGTTATTGTTAATTGAAGTCTTATTTTCTTCCAATTGTTTATTTTTTCATATTCTCAATCGTATCTGTACTTCATTTTCTCCCATCCTTAATGAATAAAATAGTTAGGTAAAAGATATATATAAAAAATATATAATTATCATTGATTTGTTTCATGTTTTAAAACAAAAAAATTTTAAACGCAATCGCCCGCAACCGCAAACGCTTGCGAGAAACAGCTTCTAAAATTTAGTGGTTTGAAGCGGTTGGGAGCGATTGGGAACAATTTGTGTGATTGGTACCAATTGCTAGCAACCGCTACCACCCGCAAACGCTGCGTTTGCGAGAGATAGCGGGAGAACCAATCAACACCTAAGTTAATGTTTGGTTGACAAAAAAAAATTGAATCAGATACGTGGTTTCTTCATTAATTCATTGGAATAATCCCAAAATTTCTTAAGATGTGTTTTGGCAATGTTTGTAAGACAAAAAAAAACGGTGGATATGATGAACACATAAAAAAAGATGGGAATTGGATCCTTTTATATAACCAAAATATTAACCTAGGTGAAGAAAAGATGGAAACATACAAAACGACGTCGAATATATTTATTTACACGACGTCGTTTGGTATGTATTAATGTTGTATTGCCTAGATTAACTAATTCTACAAAAATATATATAGATGATGTATACAAATGATCTAAAACCAATCTTTTAGTCTAATATATGACGTTGTCTGCGATATTTCAATCTTTGCCTTGTTTAATGTAATCTTTGGTTCGTAAGAAGTTATCTAATTCACAAATTTTTTTGTATCACTAATTAAATCTAGCCCCAGTCAATCTATCTGTAATATTTAAAATATCTTTTGCAGCTTTCGTGTTACAAAAATCCCAAATAAAAAAAAAATTCAAGAATTGATGTCAAACTTTGATTTTCAAAGTGAGTATTCTTGAAATGATGGCTTCCCTTGTTAATAAAATCTCAGAATCAAACAAAATTAAGCAAGATATTAATTTTCTGATTCACCGGAGAACATGAGGGGGAAGAAGAAGAAGAGGAGAGCCATTAAAGCTCTAACAAAATTTCTTAACAGGAAATAAATGTGTATTACAAAGCTTAACCATAATCCGGTTAATACAATTCCTTATATACTAACATGTATTAACAAAACTAATTGAACCAGGATTAACCGGTTGTTAACCAGTCAATAACCAATCCTCATGTATGCTAATACGCCCTTCTCAAGTCTTTATCTTCAAAGATGTCTAGTTTGTAAGATACAGCCTTGATAATGACATCTTGGGAAGCAGTCCATAGAAAGGACCTGGATGAAGTGGCTTGGTAAGAATGTCAGCATGTTGATTCTCCGAAAGAACATAGAAGACCTTGAGATTACCAGCTTTGATCTGATCTCGAACTGTGTGACATTCAATTTAAATATGTTTCGTCCTCTCGTGAAAAACTGGATTCATAGCGATATGCAGAGCTGATTTGTTGTCACATTATAGTTTAGCTGGACCTGTAACTGGGAGATGAAGATCCTTAAGCAACTGCTGTAACCAAATAATCTCGCAAGTTGCATGTGCCATATTGTTGTATTCTTACTATATGCTACTTCTACTTGTAACACCCGGTTTCTTAGACTTTCACGAGATGAGTGAATTCCCGAGATAGATACAATAACCAGTGATAGATCTTCGAGTATCCTTACAATTAGCCCAATCAGCATCACAAAAACCATTTAAGCACATTTCGGAATCTGCAGAGTACATTAAGCCTTGTCCAGGGTTAGCTTTGATGTACCTGAGAATTTTATGAGCCGCCTGAAGATGAATGTCTGAAGGTGTAGAGATGAATTGATTAAGTTGATGAACAACAAAGGTAATATCTGGTCTGGTGATTGTGAGATAAAGTAGCCGTCCAATAAATTCTCTATAAGAACGAGGATTAGGCAGAGGTGTCCCCATTGTAGCAGTGAGATGGAGACTAGGATCCATATGTACTGAACTTGGTTTACAACTAAGTAAACCTGCATCTTCCAACAGATTCTGGGCATATTTCCTTTGACACACCGAAAAACCTTTAGAAGAACGAGATATCTCCAAACCAAGGAAGAATATAGCCAGACTAGGATCTTTAATTTTGAATTCAGATCTCAACAATGCTTCCAAGCTCTCAACGGCTTTATCATCATTACTAGCAATCATAATATCATCAACATAGATCAAAGCCACAATAAAAGAGTATGGTCTGTCTTTGACAGAAAGAGTATTATTAGCAGGAGACTGTATGAAGTTTGCACCCAATAAAACCGAAGATAGTCGCTTATACCATTGTCGAGAAGCTTGTTTCAAGCCATCAAGGGATTTGCAAAGACGACATACCAGATTAGGAGGCAAAACAACATTCGGTGGAGGAGTATAATCCTAAGGAAGACTCATGTAAATTTCTTCATCCAAATTTCCATGGAGAAAAGCATTAGACACATCCATCTGTGTCAAACTCCATCCTTCTTTAGCAGCAGCACCAAGTAAAAATTTCACACTTGTTAGTTTAGCCACTGGTTAGAAAGTTTCCATATAGTCCAAACCTTCCTATTGCGTAAATCTTTGTTCAACGAACCGTGCTTTATACCGTTCCACTGTACCATCAGGGTTATACTTAATAGTAAATACCCACTTACAACCAACAACATTTTTACCTGGTGGTAAATACATAACATCCTAAGTATGAGCAAGCTCGAGAGCATGAAGCTCTTCGCCAGCTGCATTAGTCCACTTCTCTGAATTCATGGCTTAGGCAAAGGTTTTAGGTTCAAGAACGTATGAGAAAATATAAGATTGAGAAGTAGGAGTGAAACGATCAAAAGAAACAACAGAAGAAATAGGATAGGTGTAGTATGAGCTTTAGTGGAAATGTCCATTTCTGGTGATGAAAGAGAGGAAGAAAGACTAGAGGAAGTTAAAAAAAAATTGATCTGCAGAGATATAAGGAACAAATGCACAATGATATTCAGAAAGATAGGAGGGAGTCTTTACAATTCGTTTAGGCCTTGCAATAGGTACATAAGTAGAAACTGTATCTCGTGTTACTGCAGTATTCTCTACACGAATAGTACTAGGGTCCATCTGTGCAGTGGTGGATGCAGATGTATGAGATGCATCAGATTCATCAAGTATATCAATATCAACATCATCAAGTGAATTCATAGAATCAACAAAATGTAATGGTGCAGGCAATGGTAAGATGCTATTTGGAAACATATCAACAGCTTGAGATAACAATTCAGATGTTTTAAAAGGGAAAACATTTTCATGAAAAATGACATTACGAGATATGGATATAGAATGAGACTCTAAGTCTAAAAATTTATACCCTTTATAACCAAATGGATAACCAAGGAAAATACAAGGTTTTGATCTAGGACAAAACTTGTGCCTATCATGTGAAGAGTTGATGCAAAACATAAGCAAGAAAACTGAAGTCAACACACAATCACTCCAATACTTCAAGGGAATATTTGACTGAAACAACAATGTGCTAGCAAGAGTCAAGAAGTGTTGATGTTTACGTTCTACAACTGAATTTTGTTGAGGTGTGTATGAACATGAAAATTGATGTAGCATGCCATGTTCTTTAATAATATATGTGAAGGCTAACTCAGTGCATTATAAGATCATGGCTTTAATTTTTGAATCATATTGAGTAGAAATCATTTTAAGAAAAGTAGGAAAGACTGTAGAAACATCGCTTTTATTTCTTAACATATAAAGCCAGGTTACACAAGTACAATCATCACCAAAATGAAGAAATACCAAAAAACTTTCTACAGACGCTGTACCAAAAGGACCCCAAGTATCCAAATGGACTAGATCAAATGGTTTAGAAGCAAGATTATTATGAGAAACTTAAGCTAAGCATTTCTGTTTGGCTAAAGGACATATTTGACATTGAGAAGCATTCGGAACTACAAACTTAAGAGAAAGAATTACACTAACTAGAATTTTAAAAACTGTAGGTGATGTATGTCCAAGTCGCTGGTGCCACAGAAATCTATCAGCCAATACAAAAGCAGAAAAAGAATAAACAGCAGGAAAAGTTGGTGAGAGGGTCTTTGGTTCTGTCTCAAGAATATAGAGATTATTGATGAGTCTACCCCTGCCAATCATCAAGTCCTGAGAAAGTTCCTGAATAAGACAATAGTTTGGAAAGAAATGAGCAGAACAAAATAAACTTTGAGCCAAACAACTAATACTAATCATATTAAACTTGAAATCAGGAACATGCAAAACACTATGCAATATCAATGTTTGTGTAATGCATATGGTGCATGTGTGTGTGATAGGAACCCGAGTACCATTCGGTAAAGTCACTGTAACACTAGAAACACGAACTAATTCTCTAAACATCGCTATATAAGAACAAACATGACTAGACGCACCACTATCAATAATCCAATCATTAGGTGCTAGAAACTTTTGAAGAGAAGAAAGAGCATGTTTCTGAAAAGTAAGAATATGATTATCATATCGAAGGCTAGTGGAAGGAAAAGGTATAGTACTAGAAGCAGAAGTAGAGGCTTGAGCCATGAGTCCATGTTTAGTAACAGTTGCAGTATTAGAAGTAGTCGCAGGCTCTGGAGCTTGTACTTGAGTGTTGTATTGTGGTAGAATCTGTTGTAATTGTTGTGGTCTAAAGAGTGGAGTATTGAGAGTATTACCATCAAGCCTAGAAGAAGGCACAAGAAAGACAGGTGGAGGAACCAAGTCATGAGGAGCTGCATATTGATAAGAACCAATCGTAGTGGAATATGGTGCTTGTTTTGCACAAACATTAGCAACCTCATTCGCCTTCTGAATAGGATCATAAGGAACCATCGACATTCTTGGTTGGTTTTGAGGCATACGAGGTTGCAACTGATTAGTCTGCATACGAGGGTTGTAAGAAGACTGATTCTGTATCATAGTATTACCCTTGTAGCCACCAGTGTGTGTTTTATACCCCAGAGGAAAAACTATGAAGATTATAACATTTATGTATGATATGTCCCAAACGTCCACAATGTGTACAGACAGGCTTTTGAGGTCTCATCATATTATAAGCAGAAATATAAGTACCATCTCCATCATAAGAAGCAGGAGCCGAGGATTGAAAAGCTACATTATCAACCCGAGTAAGTGGCTTAATAGTCTCCTGTCTCTCATCTTGAGTAACCATATTAAACACCTCTTCTATAGTAGGGATAGGCTTTAACATCAATATATGACGCCTAGATTGCTCATAACTCTCATTCAAACCCATGAGAAACTTAGTTACACGAATACACTACTGTAGTTTTTGTGCAAACAGGAAGCTCTACATAATTTTTGTGTTCTTCCCACAGAGAAACCAAAGACGTGTAGTAAGTGGTAACATCAAGAGACCCTTGCTCAATCTTGCTAAGTTTCTGTTCAATAGCAAATATCCTAGGTGCATCATCTTGCTTGAACCTAAAAATTATACTCTTCCACATATCCTCTGCGGTAGAAATGTAAAGCAAGCTCTGACCTATTTTCTTATCTACTCAGTTCATAAATTAAGTACTCACTATGTCATTGCAGCATGACCAAGTTCCAAAATCACGGTGAGTTTCCAAAAGTTTAGTAATCGTACCATTGATGAATCACAATTTGTTGCGCACATTTAACGCCATCAACATAGATCTCCTCCAAGAAGGGAAATCAGAAGCTGTTGTAAGCCGATCCGAGACTAAGACAAGCCTAACATGGTCATTAATGTTAAAATAGTATGGATTCTCATATTGATCCATTTGAAAACATGAAGACTCAACCGTCTCACGCGAATTTGAATTCGTTGGTTTAATAGAAAAAGGAGGTATACATGATCCCATTCTCAATGAAAGAATAAAGAAATTTCAAGAAATCGCGACGAGAATTAGAAAAGAAATTGAGGAATTCGCTACGAGTGAGGTCAGTCAAAAGCGAGGAATGAAAAGAATAATAAAAAACCCAAAGAAAACTCCAACGAAAAGCTCTAAAATCGCAACAATGATGATTCTCACAATCCAAAGAAAAGAAATTGAACAGCTTATCTCTTTCAATTGAACTTCTTGCAAAGATCCAGAGGAAAAACGGCCTATTCTCCCACAAAGTTAGTTGCTTTATCGTATTCATACACAAAACTTTGAGTCATGCTGATAGCTACATGAACTTCTAAAACTTCAATTTCCTACACAAACAATCTAAAATCGGTCAAAACCCCCAAATCGATAAACTGTGTTACTATTCCGTTAATAATGCTGACTAGAATGCCATGTAATATCACCAAACGCTGACGTTTCACTCATTTTTAAAAAAGTTAGATACATAATGACTAAATTCCTGAAATCGAACCCATGTCCTCTAGGTCAGATAAATTTACACCTAACCAACTGAACCAAGTACCATTCTCAACAAATCGACCAACATAATTATATATATATTCATTTATACAGGCGTATAAAAACATAAATTAAACATCACAAAATTCAGACTCGAGCAAAAAATCAGATTTTCTTTCTCTTTGCGTTCTCTTCTCCCATCTTCAACACGACGGAGCTTCTTCGTATGATACCCAAAAATAAGATCAAAATATGATCGATCCATCAATTGAAAAACATTTTTCTGTCCGCTATCCAACATTAATTTAGGATTCTGAATCTACCTATAAAAACTAAGAAATCGATCCAAAGGAGAAGTTGTTGAATCAGATAAATTCGAAGAAAGAAAAGAGTCGAAAACCGAGAAATTGAAGCTTGAACAGTGAAGCATCCTAGTCAGCATTTATTAATGGAATAGTAACACCGTTTATCGATTTGGGGGTTTTGACCGATTTTAGATTGTTTGTGTAGGAAATTGTAGTTTTAGTTAAGTTCATGTAGCTATCAGCACGACTCAAAGTTTTGTGTATGAATACGATAAAGCAACTAAATTCGTGGGGGAATAGGCCGTTTTCCCAAGATCCAGATGATATCAATCGAAGCGAAAGACTTAAGAGCAAAGCTCTGATACCATATTAAGATTCTGATCCACCGGAGAACATGACAGAGAAGAAAAAGAAGAGGAGAGCCATTAAAGCTCACTGTCTTAATAGGAAATAAATGTGTATTACAAAGCTTAACCATAATCTCGTTAATACAATTCCTTATACTAACGCGTATTAACCAAACTAATTGAACCAGGATTAACCGGTTGTTAACCAGTCAATAACCAATCTTCATGTATCCTAGCTAACACAAGAAAAAGTTTATATTATTTTAAAGTGGGTGTT
>NC_025689.1:28431637-28450992 GCF_000633955.1 Camelina sativa
GGGGTGGGGGAGGGGAATTAAAATTCTATAATTAGATTTGTTTCACATACGTTCTATGTTTTCACATGTCCGCAAGAGCCAATTTGCATTGTATATTGTTACTTACAAGTTTGGATATGTCGATTTTTTCTTGTTTATCAATCCACTTATCATCTTATTTAATGGCAATTGATGTTAAGTGGAACTAATATACAAACAACTACACTAGATTCTGAAAAAAAAAACAAATCATTCACCTCGAAACAATATACTCCGCACTGAGAGATATTATATCAAACCCCAAATTGATGTAACACACAACAAAGGCCTCCCCTGTTGGCTGTTGTCTCCCTCATAAGCCATTGTCATGCATTTGATGCCTCTCTTCTCCTTTCTCCATTCATCCTCTCACTCCAGTTCCTTGAGAAAGTCAATGTTTTCCACAAACACCAGCAAAGCCGAAAGTCGCGAACTCAAAACGCGAAATTCAGAGCTCTTTCCATCATATATGAATCTATCTCAACAGCAATACTAAAGTGACCAAAACCAGCGCCGACGTCATACTTGTCAACTCCATAATCTGCAAACAAACTTATATTAAAAAAGGCAAGCCAACAACACGCTGGGTCATGACTCATGAGCATAAAAGCGGGAGTGAAATATATATAAATTACTACAAAGCCGAAAGTCGCAAACTCAAAACGCAAAATTCAGAGTTCTTTCCATCAATATGTATATATCTCAATACTAGAACTACTACTATATTATTTCTGTCGTTTACTATATTACTATATTCTACTTGTGTTCGTGAGAAATTAGATTTATGGGCTCAGTTTACAAATAGTACATCAGAATCCTTAGATCTTATCCTAATAAGCCTTAGATTTTATCCTAATAAGCCTTAACGCATATAAAAATTTAATAAACAAAAATTATATGAGAAGAACTTTTGTAGCAGAGATACTTGAGCACTTTGGTTAGAGTAAGCCTATGATACTAAATGAAAACACATAATGCCATAATCATTTGTTGACAAAATTGTAAGAAGCAAAGCCTTAGCAAATGACTCGAAATCAAACAAAGAGTTTTTCTGCAAACTACACGACCAAATGCTGCATCTTGATACAGTTTATTTTTTCATACAACTGTGAATAACCTTCCAATGATCAACCAAAAAGGTGCAAAACCGAGTCAATTTCATCAATAAGTAGCAGCAAGAGCACACACGAATTCATAATTGTAAGGGACTATAAGCACAGGATCAAGCCACTCAACCTTGCCATATTTCTCTTCACTGTAGGGCCTTTCAAATGTGATCACTGCACACCAAATCACCTTCTTATTATAGCTACAAGGCAAATCCACGTCCCAAAAAACAGCCATCTTTCCACCATAACAGCCAATATAACACTATCATAACTATCAAACTCAGGCAAGTCTTCTAACCCCATCAACTCCATCCAGCTTCCAGTCCTAGTGTCATACAATATGATTCCATTTAAATCACTATAAGAATAAAGTACATTATCTATCACGCAATAAGAGAACCATACGCATCCAAAATCCAAATCCTTTATCTATCGCTTCCAATTTATCTATTTTTCGGTTGTAAGCCACATCGTCAGTCCCAAACAAGATAGTGTCTTCAATCACTGCACCCTTGCCTATACTTCTTCCACGACATCTATGGGTTCCACGAAATCTATGGCTCCCAAGTTAGAGGGTTTTAGATCGAAAGCTTTCATCCAGTTAGAGGGATCAAACTCTACTTTGCATCCTCCTGCAACATATATCTTTCCACCAAATACATTGGCAGCATGACGATTACGCTCCACCAGCATGCTTGTGATGAAGTTTAATCAAACCACACTCACAACAATAAAAACAGAGGAAACAGAGGAAATACAGAGTTGCTTTATTGAGATAAACAATATAATAAAACAACGTTCTCTAGGAACGCAGATTCATCTTCTCATCTTCAAGAGCCTGGAAAGAGATACTCCAACAAGACGATGAGGGAGAAAGAACTAGAAAGATCTTAAAAACGTCTACAACTCTGAATATGCGTAAAAATAAACGATGAGCTAACACTGCTCTTATACTGCCACCACACTAACAGTGTCAACCTGTTATTCCCGTTACCGTTACTTGACGTTGACAACCTGCAACTTCTACCACCTGCACATTGCCAGCTTTATTATTCCTTTTCCACGCGCTTTTCACTCTCTTATCCATAACCATATGTCCCACATGCACTTTATACCTCATTTGCTATATCAAAGGCCACCTGTTCGAAGAACCTTTACCACAAGGTTCTAATGATGGATACTTGCGTTGTAAGTCGTACATGAACTCCCAAGTAGCTTCTTCTTCAGTCTCGTTTGTCCAATGCACCAATACTTTCATGACTGCACATCCCTGATGCTTAACCATTTGGCAGGCCAAGATTTGCACCGGTTCCTTGGCCAGAATATCCGAAACAATTGATGGTAACTGAGATGAAGTAGGAACATTACCAACCGCTGCCTTGAGTTGTGAAACATGGAAAACTGGATGGATCAAGGAGGAATCCGATAACTGAAGTTTGTAAGCCACCTTGCCACATTGGTCAATTATCCTATAAGGTCCATAATATTTTGGAGCCAGCTTCTTAGTGGATCTCATCACAACAGATCCCTGACGATAAGGCTGAAGTTTCACAAACACAGAATCTCCAATATCAAACTGTCGCTCAGAATGATGCTTGTCTGCAACTTGTTTCATACGGTGTTGAGCTCTCAGCAGATGAAACATGAGGATCAGCAACATGTCTTCTCGCTCTTGTAAGCATCTAGCCACTAACGCAACCTTAGATTCACCCGGGAGATATGGTAGATGCACCGCAGGAGCTTGACCATAGACCGCTTCAAAAGGACTGAGCTGAGTAGAGGTGTGAAAATTTGTGTTGTACCAAAACTCTGCTAAAGGCAACCAATTACTCCACATTTGTGGTCGATCACTGCACATGCACCTAAGATAGGTCTCCAAACACCTATTAGCCACCTCTGTCTGACCATCACTCTGAGGGTGATACGCACTAGAGAACTTTAGATCGACCCCCTGTAAAGAGAAGAGTTCTTGCCAGAAGTTACTGACAAAGACCGTGTCATGATCAACAGACCGAGGACAACCATGAAGTTTGAACACCGTATCCATGAAAGCTTGAGCAACAGACATGGCAGTATATGGGTGCAACAGGGCCATGAAATGAGCTGCATTAGTAAGCCGATCCACCACCACGAAAATTATTGTTTTGCCTGATGAAATCGGAAGTCCCTCAATAAAATCCATTGATAAGTCAGTCCAAATCGTGTCTGGAATAGAGAGAGGTTGTAGCAAACCAGGGTAAGCTGCCGTATCATACTTACATTGTTGGCACACCGCACAACTCCTTATATATGCTTGAATGTCTACTGTCATATTCTTCCAGAAGAACAACCCTTTGACCTTTTTGTAGGTAGCATCTCTACTAGATTGTCCTCCTGTCCCAGAATAATGCATCCATTGCAAGATGGAATTACGTAAATGCACGTCATTCAGAACCATGATCTTGCTTTTCCTGCACAACACCTATTGCACCCAAGAGTAATGAACTTTTGCTGTCGGGTTTGCCTGCAACTCACTCATCAATTGCTTTAAGTTTCGCATCTTTTTCACAGTGAGCCTGAATATCCCTCATAAGATCACACTCCAAGACTAACATTTCCATGTGCAACACCTCAGCTCCTTCAACTAGAGATAATGCATCAGCCGCTATATTCTCCTTGCCATGTTTGTATTGAATTTCATAGTTGAACTCCAGAAGTTTGGGAAGCCACTGCTGTTAGATTGGCGTGTTCAAACGTTGCTCCAAGAGATACTTTAAAATTCTTTGGTCGGTCTTGATAATAAAATGGTTTGGTAAAAGGTAGTGGCACCATTTTTGAACCGCAAAAACCACGCCTGACAGCTCTTTCTCATATATCGAGAAGTTAAGTTGCTTCCCTTTCAAATGGTGACTGATAAAAGCCAATGGATGTCCCTCCTGCATAAAAACGGCTCCAACGCCATTGGAACAAGCGTCTGTTTCAACCAAGAATGGCTTAGTGAACACTGGAAGTGCTAACACCGGAGCTTGACACAAGGCTTCTTTTAAGTTCTTGAATGCATCAAGTGCTTTTGTGACCAAATAAAAGACTCCTTCTTAATCATTAGCATTAAAGGACGAGCGATCATGCCAAAACTTTTGAAAAATTGCTGATAGTAGCCTGCTAATCCCAAAAACCCACGTAATTGTTTCAGGTTTGAGGGAATGGGCCAGTTTGCAACAGCGTTGACCTTGGCAGGATCCGTAGATACCCCACCAGCAGCAATAAAATGCCCCAAATACTCAACCTTGTCTGTTGCAAACGCACACTTGGTTTCTTTTGCAAAAAGCTTGCTCTGCCTCATCGTGTGAAAGACTTGTTGCAAGTGATTGATGTGGTCTGTCACATTTGAACTGTACACCAAGATTTCAACAAAGAAGATGAGAACAAACTTGCGCAAGAACTCCCTGAATACATCATTCATCAAGCCCTGGAAGGTAGCAGGTGCGTCAGTTAAGCCAAAAGGCATAACCAAATATTCGTAATGACCACTATGTGTCTTGAACACCGTTTTGTGAATATCCTCAGGTTCCATACAGACTTGATGGTATCCGGCTCTTAAATTAATATTCGAGAAGAAGGAGGAACCTCCTAGCTCATCCATTAAATCCTCAATAAGTGGAATTGGAAAATCTGTTCTTGATGGTGAGAACATTCAAGCCTCGGTAGTCCACAGAAAGTCTCCAAGTACCATCTTTTTTCTTAACGAGCACTACAGGTGATGAAAACGGACTAGAACTGACTCTGATTGTCCCTGCAGATAGTAGTTCTTTAACCATCTTATCGATTTCATCCTTCTGATACATAGCGTACTTGTACGGTCGTTGATTTACCGGGTCCGAACCCTCTTTCAACAATATCTTGTGATTGTGGCCCGTACGGAAAGGAGGTAGTGCAGTAGGCTCCTAAAAAATATCAGAGTAAGTGTGTTTTAGCTCCATTAAAGCTGAATTTTCTTCATTGTTGCGTTGACTCATCTCCACAGCACATATCATTACATCCACTTGTTGTATTACTTCTTGAGCACAAATCATAGAAATTTGAACCACTTCCTCCTAATTCTTGTTAAACTTAGTCGCTTTAACAGTCCTTACTGACCCTTCATTAATACCATGAAGAAGTATCTTTTGTTTGTTCCACCAAAATCCCATCTCTAATTTCTGCAAATTCCAAGTCGTGTCTACAAGTGGTGCTAACCATTGAACTCCCAACACCATATCACAACCTCCCAACGGAATGAGCATGAAATCATCTGGAAATGTGGTTCCTTGGAATGACCATTGAAACTGAGAAACCTTACCCTGTACCCCAAGTTTACTGCCATCAGCTACCACCACTCGAGAAACACCTGCTAATGTACTGTAACTCCCAGTTTCTTTGCTGTCCTAGGATCCATGAAATTGTGTGTGGAACCGGTGTCCAACAGAATAAACATTACTTTCTTCTTGTGAATCCCTCTCACATTCAATGTTCTATAGACTGCGATCCCTGCTACCGCACTTATAGACACTCTTGACATGTCTTTGTCCTCCTCCAATGCCAGTTGATCCTCATCTGAAACCCTATCTTCCTCATCTTCCTCTACTTCAATCATGAAAACTTGTGACTTCTTATGCTTCAGATAATGATCAGGTGTATACTTCTCATCACAGATAAAACATAATCCTTTTGCTCTCCTTTCACTCATTTCCTCCTGAGACAAAAATTTCCTTGCTGACTTCTGAACAATGGAACCAACTTTTTCTTGTGGAGTCTCCTTCTTGCTTTGAGTGAATTGCTTAATGGCTGTAAACGTACCTCCACCATGAGACTGCTTGATATATGATCCACTAGACGTGGTTCCCTTCGGTGTGGGGTGAGCCTTCTCGTAAAGGCGTCCCAACACAAGATACTGGTGAACAGTTTGTGGTTGAAACATTCTTATGTGCACCTGAGTGTCGAGACGCAGACCTGCAAGATAAGCACGCACCAAATAATATTCTGAGAGAGTAACTCTCGTTCTGATCAAATTAAACTTCTGGTGATAGTCCACGATTCCATCAGTTTCCTGCGATGCTTTCAACTCTGCTATCGGATCTTCTAACACATCAATAAACCTCTCCTTCATTAACAAGTTATATGAAGGCCAATCATACAACAAACTTTGGCTAAACGGTGTTTGCACTAAAGCATGATGCCAAACAGCTGCGTGACTATCAAAATGCATAGAGGCCATACGAACCTTAGAGTTATCTGGAGTAGCATCGAGAACAAAGTAATCTTCCAACTTACAGATCCACTCCGAGAAATGATCTCCATCAAACCGAGGGAAATCCACACGTCCTAAACGAGTAACCCTCGAGTAATGGCCAGATCCCGTCGATCCTCCATTGTGTTGTTGCCCAAAACCACTTCCACTTCCCTCTGGCATAGCCGACACCGCCAAAGGACTACGTTCTCCATGTGACTTAGAGCTTGAAGATGCTTGTTGACCCGAAATCATCCTGATCATCTGTATCATGTCAGCAATATTCCGATCCATCTTCTTATATTTATCCGCAATCGCTCGCTCTATCGCTTGAGTACGACTGAGAAGGTTCCTTGCGTTGCCGATCGTCTCAGTTTCACCTTTCTGGACTTCATCACCACCCAGACCTTGCCTGTAACGCCCCTGAACCGTCCTATGACCACGCAGGCCAACGGACAGCCACGGAACGCCACTATGGGAACTGCACCGGGTTGATCCGGCCGAGGGACGGAAGCTACATACTTCCCGACCGGTCCTCCCTAGCACAATTCCTCCCGCGACCGAGACTACTTAGGCTTTGCAACCCTCGCGGCCTGGTGCGTTGTGTTGGCCCGGACAAGGCTGGAACCATTTGAAAACTAAACAACTTAAATAAAAAGATTTTCAAATTTATTTACTTCATAAAATAGTCCATAAAGCATTAATACGAAAATGGCGCCAGGCTTAAGGCCAAAATACGATTAAGTAAATTTTACAAAAGAAAACATCTTGCAAAGGCAACGCAACTCTACACCGGCTGGCCTAACGTCCTGTGCTCCCCGCTAAGGCTTTTCCCCACTAAGGTTACCTGCAACACAAATATGGAGTCTTGAGTGCTAACACTCAGTGAGTTCGGAAACCTAACGAGAAACCAAACCCAACCCCAACTCCAGCAAGCAACACACAAAGATGCAAGCTAAACAAACAACAACAACTACATGCAGCACTCAAATGCTACATGCAAACCAAAATGCAAGAAAAACAAGCAAGATAATATGCAAGTTAGTCAAGCAATCTCCAAGTATACTATCAAAGTATACGCATGCGGAAGCTAACAACTCTTCTTCATCTTCAAGTCCAAGGGCCCTTCTCTCCTTTACTTTAACGCCTCAACGCTTTATCACTTCATCACTTCATCACTTCCCCCATACCCGTGAACACCTACACTCACAGCCACAAAGGCACGCGAGCATAGAACATCACATGCGAGTTCCTCTCAACAGGCGATCTCGACTACACCGTCGTGTAGTACTCGGCCATAGGCTGCAATCCCGTCTCTCCGAGTCTTCGTAATCCGCACCGATTACGGTCTTTGGGGAAGTCTTTACCTTCACAACCTCAACACACAACCAAACAAACCTGCATAGCACACAAGCTACATGCAAGCTACAAACAACAACACGCAAGGCACACAAGCCACATGCAACCACAAACAACATGCAAGGCACACAAGCCACATGCAATAATAACAACATGCAAGGCACACAAGCCACATGCAAGCAACTACCACTAACATGCATTGCACACAAGCAACATGCAATCACAAACAAGCGACAAAGACACTAGAAATAAATCTAGAGGCTAAGCGCTAGACACAACCTCACACCAACATGCAAACAAGCAATAAACGAGACTTAACTTTCTAGAACTTCGATCTAGAAAGAAAAGAAACGAATCTACCCAACACCCCAACGAAAATGCTTAGATTTACCACAAAAATCCTAAGCGAAAACAACCCAAATCCCACCTATAATGTGCCATATCACACGCTTCGAAACTCACCTGGCTTGGCTGAGAAGAACACACTCTAAACAGACTTCAAGCAGGGACTAGACGCGAACAGCTCCTACAGCAGCGGTTCGCTACACACTCGCGGAAAGAGAGAACTCTAAGGAAGAACTCTCTCTCGCTCACTCTATAACTTTTCTTACTCTCTCTTTTACTCTAACTTAGCAAGAGATACGAAAATGGCTTCTAAGGACCTAAGTCCTCTATTTATAGTGAAGTGTGAGTGCTTTGGGCGGCAACAATGGCCAATGCATGGCGAGCAAGTGCTTCCCTTTCTCCTTGGCCACAAAACACTTAGGGAAAACGCACAACACTTGGCCACTTACTCTCCACTCCTTTCCTTTGTCTCACATTCTCCTTTGCATGAAACTCCATTGGCCAGCTTTGAGAAGACAAAATGATTATGTCTCCCACTTCTTTTTCTTCCAAAGAATATTCCATTTTAAACCACAAGATTCCAAAGAATATTCCTCCTTCACTTGCATGAAATTTCATTGGTCCACTCCATCTCCTTTGTCTCCCACTAATTTGCATGAAATCCTATTGGTCAATCCAAAGAAAGAAGCGTTTACGCGCCCACACGCTCGTCCCAAAGTATCCATGTCGCGATTCTGCGGTACGCTCTCGGACGGTCCTCTCGGCACTTTTCGGCAACGCTCGGACATTTCTCTCTTCAATACTCGGTCTTGGTCTGGACAACTCTCGACAACTCTCGGTAGTCTCGGACAACCATCGGCAGTCCTCGGACAGCTTCCTCGGACAGCTATCGACGATCCCTCCGGCAACTCTCGGATACACCTCAGTCTTTCTCGGACCATTCTCCTGATCCTTTCAAGCTTCTCCCGATCCTCTTGATCATTACCCGGACAACTCTCGGTCCTTCGGACGACTCGGACAGTACGTCGTGGTCAACTCGGCCATTTCTCAATTCACTCATAATTTCTCGGACTTGTCTTCAACAATTCTTCTAATCTCCTCGTTGGCTTCCTTTCTTGGTCTTTTGGCCTTGGGTTTTCATTTTGCAATTTACCCCTTGGTGAGGGTCACTACATTGCCAGTTTAGCTGTGATCTCGTCTCCACCACCATTGTTCGAGGTTCGACTTTGCTCTGATACCAATGATAACGTTTAATCAAACCACACTCACAACAATAAAAATAGAGGAAACAGAGGAAATACAGAGTTGATTTATTGAGATAAACGATATAATGAAACAACATTCTCTAGGAACGCAGATTCATCTTCTCACCTACAAGAGCCTCGAAAGAGATACTCCAGCAAGACGATGAGGGGGAAAGTACTAGAAAGACCTTAAAAACTTTTACAACTCTGAATATGCGTAAAAGATAAACGATGAGCTAACACTGCTCTTATACTGCCACCACATTAACAGTGTCAACCGATTATTCCCGTTACCGTTTCTTGATGTTGACAACCTGCAACTTCTGTCACATGCATATTGCCAGCTTTATTATTTCTTCTCCACGCGCTCGTCACTCTCTTATCCATAAACATGTGTCCCATTGTGCACTTTAATACCTCATTTGCTATATCAGCTTGGAGCTTCGTGCTACCTGTGATGGTAGAGGAGTAAAGGATTAATCTTAAGAGATGGTAGAGGAGTAGTCTTTAGAGATGGATCCGCCAATGTTATAAATATCAGAACCAACCACGACGAGACCCAATGCGTGTGCAAGAGGATCATTGGGAACTGGGACTGCAGCCAATACAAGCAGGCCCAGCTCATACTCATGGCGAGAGGGGTGGGTGGCCAGGGGACCAATTTTTTTTTTTGAAAAAGCCTTAAGTAGATGGAGTCCAAAAAAAAAATTTTATGTTGAAAAGGGTCCAAAAAACCTATATGCCTAGGGACAAAAAATTTATTGAGACGGGGCTGAATACAAGTCCTGAATTAGGTTTTCAGGAGAGAGTGAACCAGCGAGGGTTAGCGTCAGAAGGGTTTAAGCACACGTAGAGACAAGTCTCGGTGCAGCCTAAAACTGAACGAGTCTCATAAAGCTCAGGTGAAGCAAGGAGAGGTCGTAATCTCTTGAAGAAGAGAGAGAGAATCGTGTAGTCCAGTCTCGACACGCGTGCCAAGATACTTATTAGCAAATCATCGGGAAGTTGAGTCGATTGAGGCGTCGGAGGAAGTGAAGGGGACGTCTTTGTCTTCCGTCAAAATCAAACTGTAATGAGCTTCTGATTAAGGGTTTTTTTTAATGCTAGAATTTTCCACCGTAATGAGCTTCTGATTTAACTTTTAATGGGCCTCAAAAACATTAAAATTTGTAAATTTGAACGAAAAAATAGAAATGTTTTAATTTTTATAAATCAATATCTCCATAATCTATCTTGAATTTTGGGATTCAAATATCTGATACATAAAATATATATTTTATTACCGATTGTTATTCGGAAGAGTTCGAGTTTTGTTAATGTTCAAATTTTTTAACTGTACCAAAATGATAGATAGATATCCAAAATTTTCTGTTAATTAACACAAATAGAGTAAATACATGTTTATTAATAATGGAAATATGGATTAGATCCGATGCACGTGATTAGTTTTCACACAAAGGCTGGCGGGGCCAAGAAGTTTCCAAAGCTTATCAAGTTGATTATCTTTTAATTAAATCTCTGCATCGTGCTGATTAGTGAACATCTCTTTTAGAAACCTCTCCTTTGTCACTTTCATGTCAATAAGCGGAGACATTTTTCGAGAGCTAAGCGAATAAGAAGATCATATCAGAGCCACGATTACATATTCCCAAAGAAGCATACGTTCCAAACCGAGTGTCCTTTGGCTAGCACTGAATTTAAATCAACTTAGCCGAGTTTCATAGAAGTCAATCAGTAATTGTATTGAAAATTTGATGTTTTTAATGCAAAGAACTTACGAAATATATATGCTCCAACAATTTCTACAAAAAAAAAAACATAACCAAAAAAGAAAGAACAAGAAAAAATTGAAGCACTTATAGAAGTTATCCACAACTCTCTCCATAATTCTAGCACAGAGTAAAACCAAAACCACTATTTAATACATAATTGATTGATCACTAAATCCTCCGACAGAAAAGTTCAACTTCATGGTGCCAGAGACAAAACTCACAAGCAGAAGAAGTCTTGATGTCGTTACTGTCCTCATTGTATGGATGCCAATCACAGTTCCTTGCTAAGAACATCATGGTTTTACCATCGCATTTGCACTTCTCTCGAACGTAGACTGTTTTGAGTTGTTCCATCACCGGGTTGGCACGATCCCATTCGCTGTCTCTAATCTTTTCAATCTTGTATCGAAGTTCCATCAGCTCATCTATCGTAGTTGACAACAACGGCTTTGTAACAGAAGACAAGATCTTAAAACCCTTTTGTTTTGTTTGGCCTCCAAGACAGATCAGAATCAACCCATAGACATATTTTGCCTCTTTGTGTCCTTTTTCTGCAGCTTTAGCTAAATATTTGAGTCCTTTTTGATCACGGTTCTGTAGAAAGTAGTAGATGAATCCTTTGCGATACAAAGCTTCGGGGTTTCCATTCTTGCGACATCTTTTGAAAAAATTGGAGAACGTTTCATGGTCGCGATGCCATGGGAACAGAGGGGTTTCTTGGAGCGAAAGTCTGCGGAGAACATATCCATCATCGCAAATACGTCGAAACGGTTTTGAAACTAATCTGAGATTACGAACCTCTGACAAGGAAGAAGCTGCGATACATGACGAAATCTCCACAAGAAGATCTTCCGGTAAAGAATCGAGGCAAATTCTTGTTTTTCTAGATTTCCTTATAGACGAAGAAGACGAGAACAGAGAGGATGATACCATGTTGTTGTTGTTGATAAAATTCAAGAGTACTGTTTCCAATTATTGTTATATATATAGAGAGGGCTTAATTCGTTTTCCTTTTTTGATTAGGAGAGACAAATTGTTCCTTTTCCATATTACAAAAGGAAAAAAAATAGATAGATGACCAAAAAAAACAGGAATAAGAAATTCACAATAGGCTTAAGATCCTATTTCTCAACCCGTCTAGGATTTTAAAACCCAATAGACTCAAGAAGATTGTATGCCCATCGAACAGGATCAAGAACTCACTTTAGCTGCGCGTTTTGGAGATCCTACAACCAAAAAAAAAAGGGGTCTCATTATCATCAATAAAGACAATAAGCCTAGGCGTTATAAACTAACTACTCATTTGTTTTTTCATTGGAATCAATAAAAACAATAAACCTAAGCGTTATTGTTTTGTCATGAGCAGATAAACAAAATAGAATAATAACCCATAGTAAAGAACTTTCTATAGAGATCTGAAGATATATATGTAAAATCAATCCTAAAGTAGATTCTATGATAGCAAGAGAGTCACATATGACGGAGATGATATCTAATAACTGGCTAGGTTCAAATCAGTACAGTTAACTACTCAAGAGACAGTCCTTCACATATCCTCTTACCAAATTATAGTAGCATTAAGGAGGCATAACAATTTAAAATAAAAGACATACTTCATAATACAATCTCCATCAAGTGCATGGACTAGAAACTTTCCTACACGGTATTCAGAGAATTACAGCCAACAAAACTCCACAGAAACATTAAAAAAGAAACCAACACTTGAAGATACAAACACGAACCATAGTCTATGACAATCCACTTACTATTGTACCCGTGCACAGAAGGCAGCGTTACATGTTTGACTCCTTTCTGCTTTTGCTTGGCCTGTGAAGAGAAATACAAGAGAACCATATATTTGATCACTCTTATAATGTTCCAAAAAAACAAATTACTCAAAACGAGTTCACAAAACAGCTACTCATTATCCACCAGAGGTCAATTCTCACATCTTTTATCACAAAATTGGCTACATCACAAAATCAACAATCTCAACGATAGATATACCTCTTGTAAGAGATATATCTCTCTATCTCTGATTTCTGTTCAGGCTTATAAGCTAACCATCTTTCATGTGGACATAAATCATCAAATGTCCCTAGATCTGCATATTAATTAATAAGATTGAGATTAAATTACTAAACACATTTGCATATCAAAACATAAAAAAAAACGTTAAGCAAAATTTCAAACCTTGAAGCAAAAATTTTGGTTCTTCTTCATAGCACTTGAGTTTCCAAAGAACAAGACCATTATCATACAATATAATTGGTTTAGTTCTATATGCATCACATATACGCGTCTCTGTAAATAGAATTTGTCACGTTACAGACAACAAACATATAAGACAACAATATATAAAACATATTGAGTCTAAGGATTTAGACTTACGTTGAGATGTCATGCCTTTTGCTTCCATCATCTCGTCATGAGCTTCTTTAGCGGCTCTTATTTGAGACATGATTACGTTATGTTCCTCAATGGACAATGGAGCTCCATTTTTCTCCATAATGGCTTTGGCAACATCCTCTTGCATCTTCTGTTTGAGCTTCTTCTCCTATAAAGACAAAACGAGCTTTAGCACAACAAAGAGATTGATATATATATTACAGATTTTAGAAAATACCTTTTCCTTTGCTGCTGCAAACTTTTCTTTAGCTTCTTTTTTCTGGTCTTCACACTCCTCAATTTCGCTTTTTATGTAATCTCTCATTACCCTGAGAAAATTACACACATGAGGTATCTCAAAATAAAGCATAAACTACAAGAAAATTTGATATTGGCATACAAAGATTCACATACTTTGTGCCAAGTGATTCATCACATAAGAAATTTAGAAGCTTGAGCCTTCTCGATGCATCCATCTTCTCGTACTCAGTAACACCCGCTACAAAAGTTTCAGGAGGGAACTCATCACTCAAAACTTCTGACTGCGATAGGATCTCTCCGATAGCAGTGAACCAACTGCTGTCAGTTGCACTTAGAGTCAAGGACCTGTAATATAAAATGCAAATGCATCACAAACATGAGCAAGAAAACAAACATGTGTATACATTTATATAGACTCATACATCTCTCTATGATGTGATATTAAATCCAACAACTGGATCATCATCTGGATAATAGGGCAGTATTGGGTTCTCCTTGTGTTACACCCACATACAAAAAGCTCACGGACAACAGTTTCAGCTTGTCCTTCCTTCAAAGAAAGAGCCTATCACAAAAGTTAAAAGCGAATCAGACTAAGAGTAAATCATTAGAGACCATACGTTGCTAAAGAGAGTAATTATATATCATACGTTTCCAAAGGCTGTGCAAAACTTGAAAAACTGGAATACATTTCCAGCTTCTTCAGTGGGTATATCAATGCCTGATACACAAGTCAAGCTTGTACCCTGAGGAACTACTGGAGCCTCAAACTGAATCTCCTCTTTAAGTTTGTCACTGGATTTGGCTCTCCTCCTCTTGCCCACCGCTTTCTTCTCCTCCTTGGGAACATCTGTTTCATAAACCTTAAATCATTGGCCTCTTCTTTTATATTAGAAAATTAACAAAACACAATTCTAAACTTATTGTCTCACCTAATGTTTCCACTTCTGTCCCTGGAACAGATTCACTATTGCTACTACTACCTTCAATGGAAGCAGCAATCTACATAATTAAACCATGTTAATCAAGTAAGTATAATTAAAGACAAAAGCTAAAGATCATTAAAAACAGGATTTGTATTTTAGTTACCAGTTTTGGCTTCCTCTGATAAGCAAACTTATCAGGCCCTTCAACTTCAAGAAGCTCAACGACTGAAGCCAACCCACAAGCTCTAGCCTTATGTACCAAAATCCCAGTGGGGTTTAGCCCTCGGCTTGTCCTGTAAAATCCACACAAACCATTTTATTTCATTGATAAAGCTCTAATATATTAATTTCAAAGACATGTATAATTACATGCACACGCTGCAGATGCATATGCCTCTACATTGAGGACATACCCAGTCGTCCAACTTTGCTACTTCTTCTGCATTCTCACCATACCTATGGTTCAAATCATGAATAACACACATTATAATTAAGAAACCATAATTGTCTCTGGAAAAAAAATCAATGAAAACAAAAAAAACGAACCTGTTTGATAAGCATTTGTAACAAAACTTATTGGGGCATAGCTTGTTATTCATCCTCCTGACCTTGCACGGTGCGACGAAGTCCATAGTCTTCTGTCGACACTACAAACAAACAAATGAACCAACAGTTTAAATCAAGAAAGAAAAAAAAAAACGTTATTATCTAACCAAACAAAACTAAGTCTCACACCTGGTGACAGGATTTGCCATTTTTGGAATCATAAACTCTTCTTCCAACGACTCTAACGCCAGGATTGTGATTATGTTTGTTCTCCATAACAACAGTAAACTACGGTGAAAAAGAATCGAATTTTAACATATTTTAGGTCTTGTTTAGTCATGTTTTGCATCATATAGAAGTAATTCCTTAGGTCTTATAACCATTTCTATCCAAATATGCATTTAGGATGTTTAGAAGCATGCATTGCATACATTTGTACATTGGAAGTATTATTAGGTGTTATGGAGATCTAAAATCTAAGGAAGGACTTGGTGTTATTTCTGGAGCTAACCAAGAGGACTAGAAGCATCAAGAACGTATAAGAAAGAACTCGACCACACCACTCAACCACACCACTCGACCATGAACATGGTCGAGCACTCGGTCGGATTCATAACGAGCTCATCGATCCGAATGAAGTTTTCTGTTGCGATTCAGTTTCAGCATACTTCGTATAAGTTTTAGGAAATCGGGTTACTTTTCCAATGGCGGTGGTTTCAGGTCAATCAGAGGTGTCCTTCAAGAGTTATCCCTGTTTTACTGAATAGATAACATCCCAGATCGAAGACTGGAGCTACCTAACGGACCAACCACTCGACCATGCACTCGACCGAGCACATGGTCGAGCACTTGCAGCCGACTTTCTGTTTTGTCCTCTAGCAAAATATGGTTTCTCCATCTTTTCTATATATATATGTGTACTGCCACTTGTGGCCGCAGACAGACACCTCATAACCTAGTTTTTGCCATTTTTAGCCTATTTTTACTTTATTGCATCCTCTTATTTTTTCTAGGGTTTTTAGCCACCAAAGTTTGTAATCTTGATAACTTTGGATCTGTTGAGAATTTGCTTTCACTTCTTTATATTAAATTGTTCATCTCTCTCTTATCTATCTGATCATGCTTGTTTTATCATTTTCTGGGTTTGTGTTCTTCATCAGGATTTGTAGATCTGAATAGTAACTAGATCCTTGGGGATGGGTTAGGTTGATTGAGAGTTTGGTTGTTCTAGCACTTTTTAAGCCTTGATTGTTATAGATCCCTTCTAGATTAGATGTTCTCTAAGCTATTCTTGTTCTGAGAAGTTAAGAATAGATCTGAGGTTTTTTATTATGGAAAAGATATTTAAGATGTTGGATAAGACTAATACTGGAGATTATTGTGTCTAGCTTAAGAGATTAGTTGTCTAGGGTGGTTTTGACAAAAATGAATCTGGGATTTAATGCCTGTTTATCCATGTCTTAGCTAGTGAGAACTAGGTCTAGGAGTGTTTAAACTTGATTGTTATTGCCATGAGAGTGGATTAACAAGTTTATGAGATCATTGTCTATGGATAGCTTCTATGAGTTTTGTTAGACAGTCTAGATAAGCCAAGCTTGATATCAACCCATTATTCCCATCTCTAGGATCTATTTGCTTATTATTTGTTACTGCTTTCATATTTGATCATTTGTCATCGTTTATTTTGCATCTTTGTTCTTTGTTTTGCTTTTGTTCTTCTGTTATGCATCACTCGACCACCTGCTCGACCATGAACTCGACCGAGTGCATACTCGAGCACCAATTTATTTCCTTGTTTATGTTATGTTTCATTCCAGTTTGCTCTTAATTGCATCTGTTAGTAGTTTTCTCTAGCTTAGCATAGTTTATTGCACTAGTTCTATAGTTTAATTCTGCATTAGTACTGTCTTAAGTTGCCTTTGTTCATTGCATTTCATTTCTGCCAATAGGTTGTTAGAAACAAACTAACTTGATATTTGGCTTATCTTAAATGCATTGATCATGTCTTGACTGCTTACATTTCATACTCTTTATAGATTGACATCCTTTATGTTACAGCAACATAAGGGTATTGAAACACTTTGCATCCCATTTGATCATCTTAGCCTAAGTCTGTTTGTTTGCTGTCATCCATTCATTCATAGGTTAAGATCAGAAAAGACCATGTTTCACTATGACGCTTTTTGGTAAATGTGAGATCAAAGATTATCGACAATCTTCCAAAAGCGAATCAGTGGAGGACAAAATAGCCATTGTCAAGAGACGAACTGGCGTTGATGAGTGGGCCAAAGTCATGATTCTTGGCGGCCCGAGAAGAACATAGCTTGTGGGAGTGGTGTGAAGGCTGTGATGCTTGAAATTAAATCATCGGAATAGCAAGGAGAGTGGTCATTGGACAAGTTCAAGAGCCAGGATGTTGAAGTTCTCACCAAAGGCCTTGAATTAGGTAGGGTTTTACTGGGTTTTAAAAGGGGAAATAAAAAGATTAACAAAAGAGAAAAAATAGGAGATTGAAGAGTTTGATGAGGAGAGAAAGGTTGAACAGGGTGAGGCCTCGATACTAGTGTGTGGGAGCTTTTGGGGGGGGGGTTTAATTCGAAAAATGTACCACATAATATTTATAATTATATTTAGGATATATTTACATCGTTTTAATTAAATTTGGTAGTAGATCCAAGTCAGATCTGAATATCTTATTTTTCAAAAATCAACATATTTGGAATATGATCGGAAAGTTCCCTATGTCATATCATTTTTTTTTTGTGTCAACGGAACACTAATTAGAAAAGAACTTCAATGTTGATAGCACAAACTGGAGGAACATAGTTTACAAACTGGAGGAACATAGTTTATAAAGGAAAATGCTAAAATTAAAGATCTAGAAGACCGAGCCAGACAATCCACCTACAAATTTTGCATGCAAAAAATCTTGGACAAGGAGAAGTGTGTGAAGGCGGCTCAAAGCAAGTGAAAATCGTCAAGAAGATTAGAGAAGCCAGGCCAGTCTTGAGGGGCTTAAATCATTGCTACTAGTTATGCATAATCCGTCTCGAAACTCTAACAAGCAACTCCATTTGCAAGGATACACTCCATGGCCCAAAGCAGAGATTCTAACTCTGCATGGAGCGGGGAAGGATTTCGTCGAAAACATCGAACACCCAATTAAAAGTCTCAGCATCGCCATTACAACACCACCAACCGAAACCTGCATTGGATCAGATTCTTTCCAGAAACCGTTGATTTGACAAAAGGGACCCTGACCCGGTCTCACCGAGGGAACCAAAGAATCCGCGGGATCTGAAATACAGGAGGCAACCTGATGTGAGCACAGGACCAGAACCCGACCGAGACGACCGAGACGTACCGGACGCGACCAAGACGCCTGACAGAGACGCACCGAACGCGATGGAGACTCCAGCATCGAGCACGGCCAAGGTTCCAGCGATCCTCCCGGGAGCCAGGACAAGGTCAAGGAGCTCCGCCAAGGCCACCAAGCAGAGGATCAACCTCTTTGTTCGAGCGTTCGTCCAACACCGCGACCAGACCAAAGACCATGAAGAAACAATTCGCATGGCCTTCACTCTTACCCAAGGGTGAAGGCAACCAAGTCATTGTAAGTGAGGAATCATACTCTTTTTCCTCACTCCGGGTTTTTCCCAAGTGGTTTACCGGAGGAGGTTTTAACGAGGCGAGGAGCTTCAATGCACAACGTCCAAAGCCAAGTCGTTTCCCGTGCCAAGGCCAAAGACGATTTTCTATTTTTACTTATGATGTGCGTTTTAATTTGAACTATAGAATTTTCTTTTGAACGTTGAGACTGTTTGTGGTTAAGTTTGATTTTCAAAGAGAGCGACATGGTCTATTTCAAAGAGAACACGTCAAAGGACAAGTGTGCGGACCATTGCGAGTCCACGTGTCCTTAAGCATTTTCNGACCATTGCGAGTCCGCATGTCCTTAAGCCTTCTCTTAACCTAGCTATTTAAACCCTCTCTTAAAACATTTGTAGCCTTCAGACTTGAATAAAATAAGAACATTTCTCAAAGAGAGATTCTTTGACCTTGTCTCACTCCTTCTAATAGAACAATCCGGGATTGCTCTAGCGATAGAACCCTAACGACTCGAACCGGGTTCGTTGTCGTTA
>NC_025689.1:28451092-28466344 GCF_000633955.1 Camelina sativa
AGAAAATATTGCCAAACGCCTCGGCCTCCGTCACTTGGCCGGTAAACATTGCGAACAGCACATAAGCAAAATTCGCATACGGATCTGTTGGTGCAAAATAGCGTAGCTTTGCCATACCTTCAGCAAAGGTGGGGGAGTTTGAAGCTAGCCTGACGCCCTCAAGATAGTTCGCTACGATGTGGCCCCTGTATAGGAGAAGCTCAAAGTAGGGCCTGAACTTAGACTCCATAGTGATGAACTGTGGCCACGTGATGAACGGACGAAGTTGAACAGTTTGGAGGTCGACAGTGTTCAGCGCCTCGACCAATACGGGGATAGGAGTGACAGATACGGGAATAAAATTGACAAGGAGGCTTGTAGGGTTTGGCAGCTTGATGGCCAGGAATATCTCGTTCGGAGGGGTGTTCATTGTTTTTGTTTTTGTTTTTTTTTTTTTTGGAGACGATATGGGCTGTGGATGGTATTTGCTGTGTGTAGGGAATAAAACATCTTCTTACGTACACACATCTATATATAGTGAGAACAGTGGTAATTTTATTTTTACTATAACAGGTAATTAATTCGATGGTATTTAACAGTAAAATGTACTGATTGTATAGGAATATATTTATATAAAAATGTAATGATTCAATTATGTTTATTAGCCACGCCAAAAGTATTCAACAAGCTATGTTGGTTCTTTGGTACTCGTGTACGTATATAAGTAAAATTACATAACTGATATTTGACATCTACAACCCTGCAAGTCATATGGATTAAAATTCACTTATATGGACGTCAAATCAGTTGGCCATTGCATTAAAAATAGCAACATGTCATTGCATTAAATACGACTACTATTAGATACAAACACATTGTTAATTTCCCTATATTATATATTAAATATAGTGGTTTCAATTTTAAGTATGAAAGGGTAATATTCAATTCGAGCTACACGTGCATGTAACTGTTGATGTAGGTCTTAGCCATGTATCGTACAGAATAAGATATTCGATAAACTATTAGTTTTACTAAAACTAATAGCCAGTTATCACATCTAACAAAGTTCGTGGTTACCTTTAAATGCAAACATGTTTCGTTATAAAACTACCAAAGCATTTGACTAATTCGGCGAGCGCACCACCAGATTGTGCATTTCCTGCAACGATGCTTGTAAGGGCCCACCATATTGAGTACGTCTTCCTTCCTCATTGAGAGCGCGCATTTTAGTGCGCACGAAGGAGTTGTTATTTCCCCATCATCAGGGTAGTCAAAAAACACACCATAAGTTGTATTGTGTGATGCTCCATAGTGAATAAGCTCAGTGATGAGTTCTTCACACATATCTCCAACCTCTTCGGAGTCAAGTGGGTAGTGTTTTATAGAAAACAGCTGAAGCAAATGACCCGCCTGGACTCCGGACCCTTTACAGATGCACAACATGGCAGACGCAAGAGTAGCGTCGGCATGTGTTGGTACGTTACGCAGGAGTAAATTTACGGCCCCTTCAATGTCCCCATCTTTTGTTGCAAGACGAAGGCCTTCATAATATATGGCCGTTGGATTATCTGCATCAAGGCACCTTTCAAAAAACTTCCGGTGTCGACCACCAAACATGATATCATCGGGGTCACTGCACATGTTGAAGATGTTTGCCTCTTTCAAGACGTCGCGACGGTAAACTATAGTTTTGCCTCTATTTCCCGAACGTAGGAGTGACTGCATGTACCACCAGTGTTTTGCTGCCATTAGTTTAGCTATTCGCGCCAACAGATCGTCAGGAAGATTTGGGTTGGTCATATTTGTAGTGAAAGTATTATGTGCACATTGTAATGCAAACGATTTTATAATACAATCGTTTGATATGGTTGGGGAAGTATTTGGTATGGATATAAATGATACTTGATATAACTGCGTGACAAGATGGCGAGGTAACATCAAACCACTAATTATTAAGAGTTTATAAACATCCACTAACAATATAGATGGAGTGTCGTTTTGAGAATCTTAATGGGCCGGTTGGAATATTTTAGGCCTCTTTACATCATAACCATATATAATCCCCCACATCCCCTATTAGTATACACGTGTCATAACCATATTCGGATTTGAAGTCTACTACTATAATCTACTATCTCAATCTCGATTATTCACTACCCGCTCAGCTTAACGTCTATTGTCAGACATGACACCAGTTGGCAACTGCGATGTGACAACTAATACCCGCAAAAGTCTTATATGGGAAGACATAGAAGAGTTTTTTAACAAGTAAGTAGAGGGATGTGACTTATATCTCATCGATGTGTCTTGATGAGTACGTTTAACATGATGTGTTTGTAATCATTACTAAGTTACGAAATCTGGTCATAGTGTGAACTAAGAGTGTGAACAAATAATATATTCATACATGGTTCGTATGGAACAATGATTACTACGTATTTAGGCTATACTTTGACCTCTCTCTATGTCGAATTATGTGCGGATTTGTAACTTGTATTAGTATTAAACAAATAAGAAAAATCAAATTATTACTTTGTTCAGTGCGGAATTTATGAAACCGCTAGGTAAATGGTAGTTGGGTAAAGTATATGCGGTTCATGGGCTCCAAGTATATGCGGTTCATGTGTTAACTGTTTTGGAAACCGCAACAGTAATTTTGCGTTTCCAAAAAAAAACTAAAACTACAGAATATGTCTTGATTGGTAACATCACGCGGATTTAAAAAAAAAAAAGCTTAAAAGGCGCACTTATGCATGTCGCCGTTCATTGCCATAATTATTAAAAACCCTGCAACTCCCAACTACAACTCTCCCTTTATTTAGAGTACCCTTCACAAGTTGCAACACATACGAAACATTGTTTTAAAAAATTCAAGTGAAAATGAGGACTGCAACTCGAAAAATGCCTGATATACCCGATGAAATATTGATTAAAATCCTCGGCTTTCTCGCAGTTGATGGTTTGGAGTACCTCGCTCCAATACTGAAGGCAGGTCATCGAGGTGTAGAAACGGCGCTCTCTCCCCAAGATTTAAAGGTTGCTAACATCTTCAGCTTATGCTGGGATCCGACGAGCTTTCAAGCACCACATCACCCAAATGGTAGAGTCCAAAATGAAGGGATCCACAGGCGTATCTTCAATAAATGCCTAGATGCTGGCAACAAACAGGCAATTTTTTTCGAAGGTTTCCGGGTTGTTGCCGAGGTGGAAGACATTAAGCAAGGTATCGCACTCCTAACTCGTAACGTTCCCGCGGAACCTATAGCGACACTCGCTTGTGGGTTTTTTTCTATGTTAGATGGGAACTGCGAGATGGCTAGACATTTTCTTCAACTGTTTGATTCACATCACTACCCACTTAAATCGGAACGAGCAAGGTTTCTGGCCAAGGGGGTGTTCCGGTTGCTGTGTAGATATCAGACGGCGCGAGTAGACACATACAGGAACACATTCGTCTATCCTATTGCTCCCTTTATCCCTTCTCCGGAATGTGGTCGATTGTGTTTATTGAAGCATGGTTTCAAAAACAAATGGTATGAAGATTATGACATTGGCTGCAGAAATTGCGGCCTCTGGTGGTTGGCGAAAGCTATGTCCGAGATCCTGTAGTTATATTATCTCTTTAGATGTTTCGCCCTAAACGTAATATGTAACGAATATCATGTTTTCAACGCAGTTCTTATATCTTCTAGAATCCTTCTACGGCAACTAAATCCGTTTACAATGTCTCCCTGTTGTACTACCATTTTGGTTCATGTAACACCTAGGTTGTATCCTTCATAAGAACGCGGAATCTATCGCTACTTAATATGTTGTTTACGAAAACTAAGAGGTTGGGTGCCTAAAACTCGTACCTACCCATTGCAAAACCACTTATATATAATACTAAGACGTACACAACCTGAAAGATATTAGTGTAATAACTACGTTTATAATTTCAGTGTACGTTCAAGAGAATGTACGTTTAGTGTACGTACAATAGTATATACTTTAGGCCTTGTACGTATTAGGAGTTGCAATTTGCGTGTTCGTAGAATGGGAAGGAATAGTTCAGGCATTATCTCCATTTATGCAATTATTGTTTGGGTGAGCAAAACCCCCTGTATGCAAATTAATTATAAATATATCCGCTGACGCAGATTCTTCTATTTCGTATTAGTATATACGTGGCGCCACCATAATAACGGATGTCAAATGCGTTATACACTACTTAGACAATTATTTCTCTTAAATTCCGCTAGGCTCTACTTAGGGTAGACATGACAGCAGTAGGTTGGACGAAGTGACAACTCCTACCCCCCAAGTCGTGTTATCTCAGCGTGATGTGATTTATATCTCAGCGAGTTTTAATTAAACAGTAGTAAGTGACGTTTGTCTCGGCGCATTACAACAATAAACGGGTAGGGTGTTAGCTAAATACGTATCTCGTTAGCGTTCTATAAATTATAATTACCAGTCCCACTGAGTGCAACCTGAACTTTGTGTTCTTCAAACACCCTTCTGTACAAGTTGTAGTTCCTACTGAAAAATCACAGCAAGATGGCGTCTGCGTCTCAAAAAATGCCTCATCTACCAGATGAGATGTTGATTATCATCTTCGGGTTTCTCGCAGTTGATGGTTTGAACTACCTAGCTCCAATAGTCAAGGCAGGACCTCGAGGAGTCAAAACAGCGCTTAGGCCTCAAGTTCTCAAGGATGCTAACATCTCCAGCATTACTTGCCATCCTTCTTGGTTCCAAAAATTACATCATCGAAATCGTAGAATAAAAGAGGAAGGGATGCACCGGCGTATCTTCGAAAAATGCCTTGACGCTGGGAACGAAAAGGCAATCTATTACGAAGGTCTCCGGGTTGTTGCCGAGGAAAGCGACATTGAGGGAGGTATTGCACTTCTAACTCGTAACGTACCCGCAAGAGATGATGCCACACTAGCATGTGGATTTTTTTCTATGTTACATGGGAACCTCGACATGGCGGGTCATTATCTTTACCTGTTTTTGGAATACCACTACCAACTAAATACAACTCAAACAAGGATTTTGGGCAGGGAGTTGTTCATGTTGCTGGGTAGATATCAGACGGCGCGAGAAAACACGTACAAGGATACATTCGTCTATCCGATTGCCCCTTTGATCCCTTCTCCGGAATGTGCTAAATTGTGTTTATTGGAGCATGGTCTGTACTCTCTCAACTATCGAGACTATGACATGGTGTGCAACAATTGCGGCCTTTGGTGGTTGGCGAAATCTATATCCGAGATCCTTTAGTTATATTATCTCTTTAGATGTTTCGCCCTAAACGTTTCATCTAAATGTCTTCTGTTATAAACGCAGTACTAATATCTACGTCATAGGCTTTACGCGGACTGAATCCGGCCTTTTGTTTCAATGGTTTTCTCTTCTACTTATTTTTAAGCATGTACCACTTGATGTTGTTTCCTTTCCTTTTGTAACTGTTCTATCTTGCAAAAGAACTATACACAATAGATATATCTGCCAATTGTGTATGTACAACAAAGTGTGTGTGGGTACATGGGTCCTTACGTTTGGTACGAGAAATGTATTGTTTTGTTACTACTGTGCATTCGGTTGGTGAAGTCGGGAAGTGTTCACATCCCTATGATTTCAAGGTATCGGGCCTCAATTTTAATAAGCCCATTCGGTATGGATTTGTTGTTTATTTCTTAAACTCAAACAACATTCGGTCAAATTTAATAAGCCCATTCGAACGAACATCAGAAGGCCTCAATTTTTAGAGTTTGAGTTGAGGACCCATTTAAAAATTTCAAAAATTACATCGGCCTTACTGAGAAAAACAATTTTAAAGTAAACAATACAATTTCTTTTCGCATTGGGCCTCCAATGTTGCTGGACCGGCAATTAAATTATGGTTTTTTAATATGTAAACTACGAATTAAAGTAAATTTGAAATATAAACCCGAAGAAAAACAAAGAAAGCGAAGAGTCGCGACGTTTTGTTTTATTTAAATAGCATCACCCTGTCTCCTTTCCAAACCCAGGGTAGACACGAGTAACAGGATCTTATCAGAAAAAACCATGGAGTTTAGAGTTGATGCCATCGCTGATCTTAGACCAGGAAAAACGAATTGGATTATCCAAGCGAAGGTCTTGAATTCGTGGTATGTTACTGAGTTCTTTTGGAAGCGGGTTCTGCTCCTTGCTGATACACGGGTTAGTCCACTTTGCTTTGTAAAATATTTGCACGAAGTTGTTAACCAACGCAGTGGTCTTCTACACAATTGATATGCAATTTGTAGGGTGACACAATCGAGGTGGCGTTTTTACCAGGGACCTATAAGAAAATGAGGAAGTATATCTATGATGGTGATTGGTATGAAATTAGGAATTTCAAGGTCATCCAGCCAACACTTAGGGAGAGGAATACACATCATCCTTTCCAAATCAAATTTACTGATGAGTCGACGATGGGCCTGCTCTCACCGGTGAATCAAAAACACTACTTCCGTTTCGAAGATTTGGGTGATATATCTCGAGGGAGAATTACCCATCCCATATCATTCGGTACGCTTATCTTCAATTTTCAATTACACAAATCGTTTGAAACAACGTTAAAAAACGTTTGCTAATTGATATATTTGTGATTATCACTAGTTTTTAGGCCTCATACTAAATAAATAGGTTAGTAGACAATTTCATATCAAAATACATAGGTCGTAACATTTAAAGTATGTGTCTACCCCGAATCAGATGTCTGTGGGTGTGTAGTTGGGGTGGAAGACAGAAGATTGCTCGAGGGGGCAAATGCGGCCAATGAAGTTGTCCTCACCCTACTGAATGGGAGGTAAAGGAGATTTGTGCTACCTTTTCAATACATTTACATTTAAAGTTTTTTCGTATGCCCATTCAATATTAACATGAGAAAATCGTAGGAATGAAACCCTCAAGTGTCGTGCCCTAGATGATTATGCTGCTCGCTTCATAAATGCTTGGGAAGCACTCGGGTGTCATCTTACTTTTACATCCGAACCCGTCTTTTGTATTTTGCGGTTCTGGAAGGTTGGAAGCTACGAAGGTATGTTCGATTTGATAGATCACATAAGGACACCAGCCTTGTGAAACCATATACAACTAATTTTGTAAATGTTCTGAAGGTGCTCCTTGCCTCGTCAACACAACCGCCTCTTCGCTGTTCTATATAAAACCAGATTTCGAGGGAATGGAACATCACAAGGAGATGTAAGCTCTTTGTTTTCCTACTAAAATATCTAATTGTATTTGTTGCTACTGTCAAATACGTTAATACACTTTCTATATTTACCGCAGATCTGAAATCGCTGGACGTTACTATATAGAACATATAATGGAGCACGTAGGGGAGAATGCAGTACCTTGAGAATAAAGGAACTAGATGGGCGAAAGGGAGAACTCAGGGAGTTTAGCATATTTATTTAAAGAACCGGCACAGATCTATGCAATTTATTAACTTTTTTTTCCCCGGTGTGTTTGTACTTTTGAGTGAACCCAATGTTACGCTGATTATGGATAATATATGGTTATGTTTTGTCAACAAAATATAAAATTTAGTACTCCGCAATATATGTACGTACATAACAATAGTTATCTACGATAAGTGAACATGTCAACACTATCCAACCATCGCATTATGTCCTCTCTAATGGACCATATAAAGCCCACAAACAGATATATTTCGCTTTAAAAAGCTTCTTATTCAAACAGAAAACCGTTTGCTTGAGATTTCTAAAAAGCCCACACGAGTAATAGGCCCATCTAGGGCAGCCGGGAACAATTTCTCCAACAATTATAGTTAAACAAAAATGTGGGCTTAGAAATTAAAAAGGGCCATCATAAACATGTTACAAAAAGCTATGTTGGCACTTAGGAAAAAAGAGTATTATCCTCACGCCAAGTAAAGATAACACGTCTATTGTCGCCCATGCACTACGTATTAGCTGGACATGTTGTACGGTTGTGGCCAACCTGTTGACACTGAGAACAAGCATGCTGTTTGCGGGGCCGCTTCGTCTCCAACGCAACCTCGACAAAAGACTTCCTCCTCGTCATCTTTGGCCTTCCTGGAGGATTCCTAACAAAAGGCGGTTTACATCTGGACGGTGTAATATCAGTAGGAACGATGCAGGATGTATCTATCGGCATTATCGCCTCCGCATACCCACTGCAGAGGCTGTCTCTGCGGAAGTATGGATGGTGCTGGTTTATAACTGATACGTTGGCCGTATATGCGGCTGCGATAGCATGTACGCATGGCATCCTCTCTAGATCAAAACGCCTACATGAACACCTCTTATACCTCAGATTGACAACATGCGTTGAGTTACCACCACTTACTTCAAATCGATCTTCATCAATTTCTTGAACCTTTAGACGCCTTGACTGTTCAATACGTGCCTATGAGTAAATCAAAGCGTAAGTTCATATAACCAAAACAACAAAACATATCCACTAACATTTTTCAGGCCTTTCGTTAACATATATATCGATGGATATGTTAATGAATGTCACACCTGTAACAGGTTCTCCACTCCTTTGGTGAGTAAAGTTGGCATTGCGGCAGCTTGTTTTCTCCTTGTAGCAAACCAACGTGTCAACATATTCCGAACAGCTTCTAGTAACTCTACAATGGGATAGGCTCTGGCAGGATTCAGTACTTTGTTTAGCGATTCTGCAATGTTGCTCGTGGTGAAGTTGTACCTATCACCAGGAAAGTGCGCCCTGCTCCACTTGGTTACATCTGCACGAACCAAGTAAGCATGCAGTTGCGGATTCGCTTCTTGAATTTGCTGGAAGATTTCTTCGAAATCAACTACACGGTACGCTGCAGCTGCTTTTTTTACCAGCCGGAATGTTTCGCTCCCACTAAATCTCAGGATAATATTCTTGTGAAGATGATAAGTGCAGATTCCTCGACTTGCCAGGGGGTACACTTTAGCGATAGCTTTACCAATAGATTTATGCCGGTCAGATATCAGTGCAAGCTCTTCATCATCAGGAATTACACTACTTAATTGAGTAAAGAACCATTCCCACGACACGTCGTTCTCTGTATCAACAACCGCATACGCCAGAGGGAAAATATTAAAATTCCCATCTTGTGTTGTCGCTATCAGAAGAGTCCCTTTGAATTCACCTTTCAAAAAGGTTCCATCTACAACTACAACTTTCCGCATATACCTGAAACCCTTAATGCATCCAGCAATCGCAATGAAAACATACTTGAATCTGTCTTCTGCATCAACGACCAGTCTAGTAAGGGTCCCCGGATTAGAGGACCTCAGCCTGTATAAATATGCCGGTAATTCAGCGTATCCACTTTCAGGTGTACCCCTAACATACTCCCGCGCCTTTATAAGTGTACGATGTGCCTTCCAGTAGCCAAGCTATTATATGAAAATGGTCAGTAAAAGACATCAGCACTAAACACTATCAACTAGATCGAATTATAAATTTCTCTCCATTATTTATATTTATATTCACCCCAAAATCAAACACTTTTTATAACACATTATCAACACGATCACTCTACAGTGGGTTATAATTATATATATATATATATATATAATATGTCATTATACTCTATATGTTATTCAACCAGACGGTATGTTGCCTCGTTAAATATTCAATGGTTTTTTAAAATACCATTATTTATTTATTACTATAGTGGGAGGTATTGCACCCTGATAAGTAATTATTTTAATGGTTGCTTAATGCACCATAACAATGGACGGCTCAGCTGTAGATAATGTATATAACTCCGTCACCATAATTGATTTACTGTTATAATGTGGATGACTCTGTCACCATAATATTGCCGTTAAGTTATATTTACATTATGGTTATATAAGGAGGCTCAGCCACCTTTATATTATGGTTAGTATATAAGGAGGCTCAGCCACCTTTATATTAACATGTATCTGAAATTGCTAAATTTTAACTGATTGATTTTTAAATTTATGATTTATTTTATGTTTGCTACTATTTACCAACGGTCACAAAGAAAAAATTTCAAATCTATTACACTTTTCAAACTGCTATGAACAGTAATTTTTCATTCTATATATACACTCATATTTTCACTCTTCCATTCATCTAAATTCGCATCACTTCTCATAAAATGTTCTAAGGAAAGTTGTTTAAGTTTGCATCTTGGAAAATGATTAGCTTGTTTTTAATTGTATGTTTAATTGCAATTATTACTTGTATTTACAGTCTCTTCGTTGGAGAATTTACTCACAAAGAGTTTACCATTAACATTGGTCTACTTGTCTATCTATTTGTGTTCTTTCTAATCGCTTGCATTAATAATATAAATGGTGCATTCTAATAATATTTATTCACTTTTGTGTTTAGATAACTAATGGCAAACATTGAGAATCTTAAGTTTTCGGCTCTCAAAATTACTAGAGCAAAATACATAGCATGGATGACATATGTGGAACTCTATTTAGAGTCGCAAGAATTGTCAGAGACCATAAAATTGGAAAATATGTCGCCTTCCAAAGGGCCAAGGTAAAGACCCTTGACCGAAAAGATAAGTGCACTTTTGGTGACATAGGTGGCCAAATCAATTCTTTTAAACCTTTCTGCATGTCCTTGGAATCGAGGTGTCACAATTTTCCCCACTAACAAATCACAATGTCTCGTTGTGCACTAAGACCGTCACCCCCGACAGTGTGAGCCCACTCGGCTCCACACTTGTCTAGTTAGGCTCTAATACCACTTGTAACGCCCCGACCGCCACCTCTTAGTGGAGCCTATGTCCAATCCCAGTCCATGGGTCCACCTTCCTTAATGGGCCTCATGTCCTCTCACTAGGCCCGTGAGCCCATCCATATTTGACGGGTTGTTTGCTACGTCGATGAGGCTTTAAAGACTTGTTTACTGTCCCTACAAATCACCACATGATCTTTTCCTGTGTTTTTTCTTCACTAGCACAATTCCGACAATCACTTCCCGGAAGGTCACCCATCCTGAGACTATTCCAACTCAAGCACGTTTAACTCTAGAGTTCTCTCATGACACTTGACCGAAAAGATAAGTGTTCTTTTGGTGACATAGGTGGGCAAATCAATTCTTTTAAACCTCTTTACATGTCCCTAAAATCGGGGTGTCACAACAATTGATTGCAAGACCATTGATCATGAGATCAAAACTCCCAACCTCTATATGGGGACATGCCATCTTGGATGCAGAAGCACTAATTCGGATAAGACCAAGTGCATATCATAAGTATTCCCCTTTACAGTTCGCATTTAGTCGAGAACCAAATATATCCCATCTAAGGATTTTTGGTTGTGCGATATATCTGCGTATAGCACCTCCACAACATACAAAGATGAGATCACAAAGAAGGTTGGGTATATATACTGGTTGTGATTCTCCATCAATTATAAGATACCTAGAACCACAGACTGATGATGTCTTTACGACACGTTTTGCCGATTGTCATTTTGAAGAAAAAGTTTTCTCGGTTCTAGGGGAGAAAATAAACAAGTAGGAAAATATATCAAATGGTGTGTACCATCTTTGTTACACCTTAATCCTCCTACAAAGCAGTATGAAATATAAGTTCGACGAATCATACGTATGCAGAGTATTGCAAATCAACTTCTTGATGCATTTGTTAATACCAAAACAATAAGTAAATCATATATACCAGTTGCAAATGTTCCTGCTAGAATTGAAATACCACAAGAACATGGATAAGCAGATGATACACGAGAGTTTATAACATGTTTGAAGGGTGGTAGCCTAGTTGGTTCTAAGGATAATAATCCTAGAAAAAGTAAAGAAGTTGAAAAGCATGATATACCCAAAATAGCAGAGAAGCATTTTGGAAGAAACGAATCATGAGTCTAATGAAAGTATTGAGCATCATGAGCCTGAAGAAAATCATGAGATTTCTATCAACTATATCCATAATAGAAATATATGGAATCGAAATAAAATCGATGATGTTGTTGACACTTTCTCGTACCTTGTTTCATGGGAAATAGATGAGGAAAGTAAGGATCTAGAGCTAAAGTATGTATATGAATGTCAAAAGAGACATGACTGGACAAAATGGAAATATGAAATACAAGTCGAACTTGACTCGCTTAATAAACGAAATGTATTCGGACCTATTGTACTCACGCCTAAAAATATGAGACCGGTTGGATCACTACAAGAAAATAGGCGTTTAGCGGCTACCACTTGTGACTCTTTATTCAGTCGCAAAAAATAGCGACCACTTAGCGATTCATTTATGATTGTTTCCCGACCAAAGTTACAGAAGAAGCAAAACAGTCGCACATTTACGACGGAAACAATATAGTCGCAAAACAATCACATTTTAAGAATGTTCGGTGACAGTAATTTATAAAAATCAAAGAGTTACAAATTAGCAACGATTTTGCAACGTATACTCCGGTCACAAGTTTATTTATCGATAACTTGCTAACTCCTATTTTTTGCGACGAAGGTGCTACCCATGTGCGACTTATTTGCAACTTCTTTTACGACTGTTTAGCATCTAACACCTGAATTAGATACTGTTTTGCGACTTCTTAGCAACTCTCAATTTTTTGAATTTGAAATTTCACATTAGAGAAATGTTAACATGTTTCTATACATATTTCCAATTTGAATTTATCAATATCAGTCATATAAACTTTGTCAAAGCTTTCCATTTCAGTATTTATACACAAAAATTTCATAATATCTAAATCATTTTAAAGAGTTACATGTTATTTCATAAGAAGGTTTGTAATTTTATGAAAATTGCAAAACAAAGATATGAAAACAATATTTAAAGGTCATAAACTATTTCATATACTCTATAAGACAATCATGAGTCCATATTGTTGATTGATATAAATAGAACTGGTCAAAAATGATAGATTCCAAAAATTTGTATTGTGACTAAAGTCGGAGAGTCACAATAGGGTAATAATTTGAGACTAACTTGTTACTAACTTTGCGACTCTTGTTTTTTTGCGACTATCTTGCTATTAAATTTGCGACTACTGTGCAACTACAGTTGCGGCTGTTTAGCGTCTAACACCTGTGCTAGATACTCTTTTGCGACTGTTTAGCGTCTAACACCTGAATTAGATACTGTTGTTTTGCGACTCCTTAGCAACTCTCGATTTTTTAAATTTGAAATTTCACATTAGAGAAATGTTAACATGTTTCTATACACATTTCCAATTTGAATTGATCAATATCAGTCATATAAACTTTGTCCAAGCTTTCCATTTTAGTATTTAGACACAAAAATTTCATAATATCTAAATCATCTTAAAGAGTTAAATGTTATTTCATAAGAAGGTTTATAATTTTATGAAAATTGCAAAACAAAGATATGAAAACAATATTTAAAGGTCATAAACTATTTCATATACTCTATAAGACAATCATGAGTCCATATTGTTGATTGATATCAATAGAACTGGTCAAAAATGATAGATTCGAAAAATTTGTATTGTGACTAAAGTCAGACAGTCACAATAGGGTAACAATTTGCGACTAACTTGTTACTAACTTTGCGACTCTTGTTTTTTCGCGACTATCTTGCTATTAACTTTGCGACTACTGTGCAACTACAGTTGCGACTGTTTAGCGTCTAACACCTGTGCTAGATACTCTTTTGCTACTATTTAGCATCTAACACCTGAATTAGATATTGTTTTGCGACTCCTTAGCAAATCTCGATTTTTTGAATTTGAAATTTCACATTAGATAAATGTTAACATGTTTCTATACACATTTCCAATTTGAATTGATCAATATCAGTCATATAAACTTTATCAAAGCTTTCCATTTCAGTATTTAGACACAAAAATTTCATAATATCTAAATCATTGTAAAGAGTTATATGTTATTTCATAAGAAGGTTTGTAATTTTATGAAAATTGCAAAACAAAGATATGAAAACAATATTTAAAGGTCATAAACTATTTCATATACTCTATAAGACAATCATGAGTCCATATTGTTGATTGATATCAATAGAACTGTTCAAAAATGATAGATTCCAAAAATTTGTATTATGACTAAAGTCAGATTGTCACAATAGGGTAACAATTTGCGACTAACTTGTTACTAACTTTGCGACTCTTGTTTTTTTGCGACTATCGTGCTATTAACTTGCAACGATTTTGCTACCCTTCTGTGACCATTGTGTTACTCTATTTGATAGTTGTCTAATTTTTATTATTTTTTGTCAAGGTTTAGGCGCGTAATATTCTCCCTTTTTTTTAGTATGTGTCTCTTTTGCGACTACTTTGCGACCCCTCTTTCTTAATTACTAGGTAAAGAATCCATTTAGGGTTTCTTTATCTTTTTCTATTTTTTGACTAAGTGTCGAAAACCTCTCAAATCTCTCTTCTTTCTCCTCTTGTCCTCTCAAATCGATCAAATATCTCCTCTTCTCCTCTCAAATCTCTCCTCTTTCTCAACTCTCTCTAATGGCTGGTAGGGGTCATGGAGGCAGATCCGCTGGAGGTGTTAGGGGTCGCGGAGGCAGATCCGCTGGAGGTGTTAGGGTTTACAATGGTGCGAGTACAAGGGAACCCAGTTCTGTCGCAGTTAATTGGGCCGTAAATGGTGCCTCCAATGGTGCGACTTCACGCGGAGGTCGAAGTGGTGTTGGAACTTCGTCTCACTCCTCGAATCCATCAGGCTCTCATTCTGTGACTAATTCAAATAGAACTATGCCGTCCCAGTTTCCGCCGAGGACACAACAATCGCCTCCTGCTTCTCAACCACCGCGGGTTGCTTCTCCACCACCGCGGGTTGCATCTCAACCACCACGGTTGGTTCTCAACCACCGCTTCTTGCTCCTCAACCACTACCTCCTGTTCCTCAACTCATACAAGAACAACCAGACCTAAACATGGAAGAGGATTACGAAGAAGAAAACCCTAATCCCAATCCTGCCGAAGAAGAAAACTCTAATCCTAATCCAGCCAAACAAGACTACCAAGATTTGTTAGATGTTATGCTAGCTCTTCCAGGCCGACAACATCTCCCAGTTCTGTCTGTTGATCCCATCCCCGGCGTTGAGACTCTATGGTAATTTCTCTTTGCTCTTAGTGTTAGGTTGAGACTTTGTTTTTGTTTGATTAAGTTTAGTGAAAGACTGCTTTGTTTGATTAAGTTAGAGGTTGTGTTTGATTGTTTGGTAGGTTGAGATTGATTGTTTGTTTTGAGATTGAGATTGTTTGTTTTGTTGATTAAGTTGAGATTGAGATTGAGATTGTTTGTTTTGTT
>NC_025689.1:28467782-28471538 GCF_000633955.1 Camelina sativa
CAAGACTGATTGTGGTTAAGACTGATTGTGTTTGTTTTGTGACATGTTTAACAGACACAAAGGAAAAATTTCTCAGGTGATTGCTGGAATATTTAGAAGGAAATTCGATGGTCCTTACTACAGCTGGAAGGTTACTCCTAGACCCATTCAAGAGAGATATTTCAGGACATTTGCGGTAATGTCTTATAGCTTTCAAAGTTTTATTATCTCTCATAACTGACTTAGTTTCATCACTAACTTAACTCAATTGTAATATGTAGTGGAAGTTCAAATGGGATACTGGGGTTACTGAGCTTGTTAGAGAGGGGTTCTTAAAGATAGCCAAGAAACGAATGAAAGGCATTGTTAGTCAAGCTAAAAGCAGTGGTAAACAAGCTGTTTGGATTACCAGTGTAGAACTGTGGGCTGAGATGTGTGATCATTGGAACGAACCTGATGTAATGGAGAGGAGCTCAAATGCCTTGCAGTGCAGAAACTCCGATCGTGGTGGTCTTGGAGTCCACACACACCTTGCCGGTCAGAAATCATATGTGCAAATTCATCAAGAAATGGTAATTTAACATTGCTTCCATGATTTTAACAACTTAAACACCTTGCTTCCATGATTATAACACCCTAAACACCTTGTTTCCATGATTTTAACATTTCACAATTTCTTTGTAGGAAGAAGAATTGGGCCGCCCGGTATCATTTGGCGAAGTGTTCATGAAGACACATACTCGAGCTGACGGATCGGTTGTTGATCAAAAAGCTAAACAAGTAGCTGAGACTTATGAGAAAACATTAGAGGAGAGACTGTGTGAAGTGGACGACGATGGTCCAGAAAATTCAGGGAATTCTTCTGAACGTTCAACTCATCGTACTCTCGGCATTCATGAAAATAATGATATCTTTCTTAAGGTAACTCTTTAGTTTCTTTATTTTGATGAGTGTGTATGATTATTCTTAATTGGTAACTTTCTTTATTTTGATGAAAAGAATGAGTATTTTCCTTTCTTAATCCATATTTTAGTTTTCTTAATCCGCATTGTTTCTTTATTTGCTGAGCATTTTGATTTCTTAAGACTTGTTTCTAGCCTTGATGTTTTTCTTTGTTTTTGAAACGACCGACCTTTTTTTTTTAATAAATAATAAATCATATATATATAAATAAACTACAACTAGTGGTCCCATACCCACTACCAACCTAACCACATTCACAATCAACAGCGGAATAATAAAACCAATATCCAATAATAATCCAATAATAAACAATAACAATTCATATCATAGCATAAGCAATATCCAAATTCCAAACAACAAGAAACATGAAACCAGCAACCTAGCAATGTTTCTAATGACTCAACTCTAGCAACCTAGCAATGCCAGACAACATCCAATCGAGTCCCTAGAACATCTTCCTCTTCATTGCCTTGATTCCACGATCACACTTTGCCTTTCCCTGCACCACAAACACAAATTGAGATGCATGAGTATTTGATAAACACTCAGTGAGGCAATCCTCCCATCTACTGGGCTATACACACAAGCAACAGTGATTCCAATGTTCCAAACAAACAACAAACAAAACAAACAACCAGGAAACCAAACATTGTCTCGCTGGAAGGGGGGTGTCGACCGACACCAGCCAAGTGTCGACCGACACTGGCCTTGGTGTCGACCGACACTACCCCACAATGTCGATCGATGCCCAATTTGCTGGTGTCGACCGACACCAAGTGGTGTCGATTGACACTCCCTCTGCAACTGCGATCCGCGCGAAGTCCAGAGTCGAATCTTGCCCCCAAATCTCCTCCAAATCGTCCAATACTCGAAACCCAAGCCTTATACATCCGTAGGAACCTGTATCAACCAATCCCAGCAAGAAAAACACACAAACAAGCAACAAACAAGCAAGAACAAGGGAATCAAAGGCTTCGGTTAGCCATGGTCATGCAGTCACCTCTCTGCAGAAAGATTCTGACCAATAAGAACGAATTCCCTCACTCCTAGCAAGCTTCTAGCACTTTCCCAGCCTTAGATCTCGCAAGAACAGCAAGGAATCTCACCAATCTCTCTCAAAAACCTTTAGGAACTGTTTTCTCCTTTTCTCTTTCTCTTAAGCGGCGTAAATCAACAAAAACACAACCCTAGTCATTTTCCCTCTTTTAAACCTCGGTTCAATGGTTTCCTTAAACCAAACCGGCCATAAATCGATAATTAAATCGAACCGGTCGAACCCGAAACAAACAGTGTCGATCGACACCTCCTGTGGTGTCAATCGACACCCCCACCAATTTACCAAAAATTGGTTTCTGGGTGTTACAATTCTCCCCCACCAATCTAGATTCGTCCTCGAATCTCATACGACCATCAGTCAAGGACTCCCGTGCAACCGTCTCCATGGCCCGCACTCCTCCGACCGATCTACAGAAGGTCACCTCTAGACGATAGACTCACGCTCCAGGCGTCATTTGCTCTCGACTTTTGGACTTTCCTCTACTCATAGGCCTAAACCTTGAGTTTTTATTGGCTCCTCATCAGACCTAAGTCTGCATGCCAAATGTTGGATTCTCATCGGGCCTAGACCCGCATGCCATAATATATGTATGTATAAGGGAAAATCCAAACTCGTCTCTCGGGTTGTCACCCTACAGCGCGCCTCCGGATCGTCATCCGAAGTCGATATACCAACCATACTCCCAAGTCACAAATTCTCTGAATATAGCAGTACTAGGAGAACCAAGGTCCCCCAAGAGTCGCGAGCAAACGATTCTGAACACGTCTGAGTCCTATCCCTATCCAAGTTTCCTTCCCGTGGCTCGCGTAAAACATCTCAATGTCCTACCAATCACATATCCCCTCACTGGAATACCTCATGACCACACAAGGATCATATATATGCCACAAGGGCCGCCACCAAGGCCAAACAAAATGTCCTAAAGANCAATTGGCTAAACAGCCCGCCACAAAGGCCACACAATGGCTAAACAGCCCGCCACAAAGGCCAGACACAGGTAAACAGCCCGCCACAAAGGCCACACAATGTCTAAAAAGACCGCCACACACGGGCACACTGACTCGAAAGTCCGCCACTAAGGCCACACAAGCCCCTCCAAGGCTCTCCACCGCTAAAATGGACAAATTCCAACTCCCGTAAAACTTTCCATATTTAGCACTTTCCATTTCTGGATACTTTCCACTTTTGGAAATTTCTATTTCATGAAACTTTCCTCCAGAAATCCCGCCTCATGGAAATTTTGTACCCTGAACACCACCTCATCTTGTTACTAAGTCGCACAACCAACCACCCCAAGCGACCGAGTAAACAAGGGAGATGGGCTGGAATACTCCATTCCCGCTCCAGCCACGGATTACAGATGGGACCAGGCTAAACAAGCTCAAGTTGCGGCTTGCTTCTCATACCACTTCTTGAACCTTGCTTTCATCATCGCCTCAGGCTCCCAAGTCTGCTCCTCAACACCTCCTCCCCCTCACGGAGACACTTCCGCAACATAGACACATGGAAAACCTTATGGAACGCACGCATAACCTCAAGTAACTCCAGTCTATATGCCACTGGTCCAACTCCCTCAATCACTCTGAACGGACCCATATACCTCGGACTCAACTTAGTCTCAGACAATGACCTGTTCGGACCCCGCAACATGGCCATCTTGAGGTACACTCTGTCTCCTACCTGAAACTCAAGATCTCTCCTCCTCCTATCAGCATAACTCCTCTGCCTATCCTGAGCCTCCTTCATGTTCAGCTTGA
>NC_025689.1:28472597-28523117 GCF_000633955.1 Camelina sativa
CTCTCAGACAATCCATCTGTCTGGGGATGATAAGTTGTACTCATATGCACCTTAGTACCCATCTCTGCCTGAAATGCCTTCCAAAACACTGAATTGAACTTAGAATCCCTGTCAGACACAATGCTCGCTGGCACCCCATGCAATCTGACAATCTCCCTCACATACTTCTTAGCCAAGACCGCTGCTCCATCAGTCTTCTTAATGGCCAGAAAATGTGCTGACTTAGTCAACCGGTCCACAATGACCCAAATAGCATCAAAGGTCTGTGACACTAGCAATCCTACCATAAAATCCATAGTGATCATATCCCAGTTCCACTCAGGAATGGGTAAACTCTTCAGTAATCCGCCAGGAACCTGATNACTGTGAAACAGCACACAAGCTCAAAGCACTGATCTACCCTACCAGAGACTCTATCTCCTGCTCTTGAGCCAAAGCTACCCTCTTCCGACTCAGAGCATCTGTAACCGTGTTAGCCTTACCAGGGTGATAGGCTATCTCCAAATCATAATCTGCCACAAGCTCCATCTACCGCCTCTGTCTCAAATTCAACTCAGGCTGAGTGAATATATACTTCAGACTCTTATGATCTGTAAACACCTGTATCTTTACACCATAAAGATAAGATCTCCAAATCTTCAGGACAACAACTACAGCACCCATCTCCAAATCATGAGTAGGATAGTTGCCTTCATGCACCCGCAACTGCCCCGAAGCGTAGGCAATCACCTTCCCATGCTCCATCAGAACACACCCCAAACCAACTCTAGATGCATCAGTATAAACCACATAGGGTTCTCCCTGCTCAGGCAAAGCCAACACTGGCGCAGTAGTCAACATCTCCTTCAGGCTTGCGAAGCCTTCCTCACACTCTTCTGACCAAACAAAAGGAACATCCTTCCCTGTCAGCTTAGTCATAGGACATGCTCTGCTCGCAAACCCCTGCACAAATCTCCTGTAGTAACCTGCCAATCCAAGAAAACTCCTGATCTCTGTGGCATTCTAAGGTCTAGGCCAATCTCTGATAGCCTGAATCTTCTCTGGATCTACAGAAACCCCCTCTGCAGAAATAATGTGACCCAGAAAGCCTATCTCACGCTGCCAAAAACTACACTTGCTCAACTTAGCAAACAACTTCTGCTCCGCAGCTTCTCCATAACTGCCCTCAAATGCACTGCATGCTCCTCAGGACTCTTAGAATAAACCAGGATATCATCGACGAAAATGATGACAGACACATCCAGAAACTCCTGAAACACGCTGTTCATCAATCTCATAAACGCTGCTGGCGCGTTAGTCAACCCGAAAGGCATCACCACAAACTCATAATGCCCATACCTCATCCTGAAAGCCGTCTTCCTCACATCTGCCTCATCAATCAGTATCTGATGATAACCCGACGTCAGATCTACCTTAGAGAACCAAGTAGCACCCCTCAACTGATCCAACAACTCATCAATCCTAGGGAGAGGGTACTTGTTCTTCACAGTGACCCGGTTCAAACCCCGATAATCAATGCACAACCTGAAACTCCCATCCTTCTTTTTCACAAACAACACCGGCGCTCCCCACGGAGATAGACTAAGACGGATGAATCCCTTACTCAACAAATCCTCTAGCTGCTTCTTCAGCTCTGCCATCTCTGCTGGAGCCATTCTGTAAGGAGCCTTGGATAACGGTGTCGTCCCCGGTTCCAGTTCAATGGTAAAAGGATCCGACCGAGATGGTGGTAATCCCTGCAATGACTGGAACACATCCTCAAAGTCCTCCACAACCGGAATACCGCTAACCGTAGACTTCCCCACTGACTCTGGCATAGATATAGTAACCAGATAGGCCTCACGGCCCTTCTCGATCATCTTCCCTGCCTGAACGGCTGAGATCACGAGACTCCCCGAAGTCGGTCTAATACCCTGAAAAACCAACTTCCCTCCTGGACGCTCAAACTCCACTCTACCCCGATAGCAATCCAAATGCACCTTATACCGATGCAACCAATCCATACCAAGAATAACATCATACAACTCCACTGGACTGATAAGCAAATCCGCTGGCCACGACTCTCCTGCGATCTGAATATCCACTCCTCTAGCTTGTCCAATGACCCTCAGAAATGTGCCCCCCGCAACTCTGACAACTCCTGCACGCTCCCCGGAATCTCCTCTGATATCCGCACTCTCTGCACACTCCGGAGTAATGAAGCTATGAGAAGCTCCAGAATCAAACATAACATGGGATTTAAACCCGCCCACCAACAAGGTCCCTACACAAACCTCATGTGTTGAGAACCTAACACTTTATCACAGGAAAAACATAAAATCTGAACCTACTAGAATTCACAAAGTTTAAGTACCAGAAATTATACCTGTGATCGCCCCAGCACTGGTTCCACCAGGCTCTACTGTCGTGTAAACCTGTGGTGCCTGCTCAATCCGTGCCACCTGCTGACCTCCAGGCTGCACCAGCTGCAACGCTGCCACTGCTGCCGNTACTGACTGTGTCCCCTGAGACAACTGAAGGAATTGCACCTCCAACCGATCCAATGCCTCTCTAGGAAATACTTGCGGTTGTACTCCAAGACCAAGTCAGCCCAAGTCAACTCCCACTGCACTCTCCTAGCAGCCACTGATCTCCACCACAACTCAGCANATCCCACCTCATCTTGGTTCCCTGTGCAGACCTACCACCCCTGCTAGAACCACCCTGCTGNCCTCAAATAGTAGACCCCTATGTCCACACAAAACTCCTCAGGACAACTCAGAGTATGGAAGTTACGTTCCACACCAGTCTCCACGCATCCGCAGCAGTAGGATCTGTACCACCCGAAAACCTCTCAGTGAAAAGATCCTTCATCTCCTTAAGCATGGACAAATAACGTCCATGTGCTCCCACATCCGCAACCACTGGCTGCCGCTCCTCCGCCACCACTGGTGGCACTACCTGAGCCTGAGCCGGTACCGCTGGTGGTAACCGCTCTAACACCTCTGCTAGCATAGCTGCAACATCAGTACCAGGGTCTCCACCCGCTGGGACTCCCACACCCGGGACCCTAGCATCACCGGCCACTGGAGCATCAACACCGCCCCCTCCTGCCACACTCACGGAATCCCCCGGAACCCCCTATGACTCGCCAACATCCTCAGCTGTCACACTCTGGTCCTCGGTCTAACTAACCACTGGGACTCTGCCCCAACCACGACCATGTCCGCGTCCACGAACATGTCCGCGTCCACGACCACGACCAGCCACAGCATCATCTCTAGCCATCTGCAATACCATGAACAGAAGACTAAGCAAACAATTTCTATTATAACACACAAACATAAACTCACCGTGGAATCATTACAACAGAAACCTAGTGAACCCAAACATAGAACCGTAAGGGCTCTAATAACAAAATGAAACGACCGACCTTTTTTTTTTATAAATAATAAATAATATATATATATATATATATATATATATATATATAAACTCCAACTAGTGGTCCCATACCCACTAGCCACCTAACCACATTCACAATCAACAGCGGAATAACAAAACCAATATCCAATAATAAACAATAACAATCCAATATCATAGCATAAGCAATATCCAAATTCCAAACAACAAGAAACATGAAACCAGCAACCTAGCAATGTTTCTAATGACTCAACTCTAGCAACCTAGCAATGCCAGACAACATCCAATCGAGTCCCTAGAACATCCTCCTCTTCATTGCCTTGATTCCACGATCACACTTTGCCTTTACCTGCACCACAAACACAAATTGAGATGCATGAGTATTTGATAAACACTCAGTGAGGCAATTCTCCCATCTACTGGGCTATACACACAAGCAACAATGATTCCAAAGTTCCAAAACAAGCAACAAACAAACACACAAACCAGGAAATCAAACATCGTCTCGCTGGAAGGGAGGTGTCGACCGACACCAGCCTAGTGTCGACCGACACTGGCCTTGGTGTCGACCGACACTACCCCACAGTGTCGATCGATGCCCAATTTGCTGGTGTCGACCGACACCAAGTGGTGTCGATCGACACTCCCTTTGCAACTGCGATCCGCGCGAAGTCGAGAGTCGAATCTTGCCCCCAAATCTCCTCCAAATCGTCCAATACTCGAAACCCAAGCCTTATACATCCGTAGGAACCTGTATCAACCAATCCCAGAAAGAAAAACACACAAACAAGCAACAAACAAGCAAGAACAAGGGAATCAAAGGCTTAGATTAGCCATGGTCATGCACTCACCTCTCTGCAGAAAGATTCTGACCAATAAGAACGAATTCTCTCACTCCTAGCAAGTTTCTAGCACTTTCCCAGCCTTAGATCTCCCAAGAACAGCAAGGAATCTCACCAATCTCTCTCAAAAACCTTTAGGAACTGTTTTCTCCTTTTCTATTTCTCTCAAGCGGCGTAAATCAACAAAAACACGACCCTATGTCGTTTTCCCTCTTTTAAACCTCGGTTCAATGGTTTCCTTAAACCAAACCGGCTAGAAATCGATAATTAAATCAAACCGGTCGAACCCGAAACAAACAGTGTCGATCGACACCTCTTGTGGTGTCGATCGACACCCCCACCAATTTACCAAAAATTGGTTTGCGGGTGTTACAGTTTTAGTGTACTCAAACAAATGAGAAGGGAAATCTTTTTGGTCTTGGATCTCTTGTTGAGACACTTAGGAAATGGAAAAGGAAGGAAAGCTATGCAGAATCTTCTCCACCATCACTTCTCGAGCTTCATGAACAACTTTGCAAGAAGATAGCTCATCTAGATGCTGAGAAAGCCCGACGTGAGAAGGAGCATCAAGAGCTTCTCATCTACGTGAAAGAGAAAGATCCAGCATATGATACTATTATTGCTTCCTTGCGACCAAGAGTACCAGCAACAACACTAGCAACTGCACCTGAAGACTCTACACCTGAAGACATCATACCACCAGCCACCGTGTCAGGTACTCACCAGCCACCGCGTTAGACACAACACCAGCCACCACATCCCCTTTCTCCACTTGCTCCAAGTTCTAAACAATGTCTTTTCTAAAAAAACATGAATTGCTTGTTTGAGACTTTTTACTTGTTTTTGCTTTAGGATGATCTTTTTGGTTAATACAATGATTATGCTAAGCTTTATGTTTAATGAATGATTATGATATCTTTTGTGGTAATTTGGTTTTCAATTTTAATTTATTGTGATTCATTCCAAATTTGATAGATAAAACAGGTTTATTAGATGCTAAAGTGTCACCAAATTGCGACCAAATTTATTTCGATGAAATTATCAGACTAGTGGCAAAATGGTTACTAATAAACGAGGACTATTTTGCGACGACAGCAAGGAGTCTGAAAATGGTCACACAATTTAATCACCCACTTGCGACTGACTTGTAACTACCTTTACGACCGAAGCTTCCTAATATAAAAAGTTTATAAAGAGTCGCTTATTAGCGACTATATAACGGCAGTCATAATTTCGTCGTAAAATTGCGACCATTTTGAGACACCTAAATTTTGCGACCATTTCTTAGCGACCATCTTAAATAATCGCGTAGTAGTTGCAAAATAGGTTTTTGCGACGGTTTAGCGAGGATTATTGGAGTAGCTAAACGCTTGTTTTCTTGTAGTGGATACAAGTGGGTATTCGTTAGAACAGGAAATGAGAAAAATGAAATTACGATATATAAGGCTTGTCTTGTAGCTCAAGGATTTTCTCAAAGACCTGGGATTGATTATGAGGAAACATATTCCCCTATTATGGATGCAATATTGTTTAGATTTCTAATGAGTCTAGTAGCTGGTGAAAATCTAGGCATGCGTCTCATGGATGTCATTACACAATGATTATATGGATCATTAGATATTGATATCTATATGAGAGTTCCTGATGGATTTAATATGCCAAAAGTATTAAAAGCTTAGTCCAAAGATTTATGTGCAATAAAGTTGCAGAGATCATTATATGGGTTAAAGTAGTCTGGACGTATGTGGTATGATCGTCTCAGTGAGCATTTAACAAAAGAAGAATATGTAAATAATCCTATATGCCCATGTGTTTTCATTAAGAAAATAAACTCCGGATTTGTGAAAATCGCGGTATATGTTGATGATCTTAATATAGTCGGGACTCATCAGGAAATACAGAGCCATATCAAATCAAGTAGCAGATTTTGTCAGAATACAGAGCCAACTCTCTTATATGAGAGCAATATTGCATGTGTTACTCAGACAAAGGAAGGATATATCAAAAGTGATGTAACCAAACATATCCCTCCAAAGTTCTTTTGATACACCCAAAAATTCGTGAAGAACAAAAACATTGAAGTAAGATATATTTGATCATCCGAGAATTCTACAAATCTCTTTGCAAAATCATTACCCACGAATACGTTCAGGAAACATATCCATAACATTAGAATGCGTCGTCAACAAGACTTGTAAGATGAAATCCTGATCAGATGAGGGGGAGCTTGTGAGGTTGTACCTTTTTTACCTTACTAAGGTTTTTCTCATTGGGTTTATATCATCTCTTTATAAAGAACGATGTAATTCCTTTCAAAAAGATTTCTTCAGAGACTATAGGACTATATAAGGAAAACAAATATACAAAATAAATAGAAAGCGTTGACAGAGGAGATTAGATGATATGACAGAGACTCACTCAGAAAATAGTTAGGAACTAACATGAAGTCTTTCTTTGAAGTTTGGAATCTCACTTTCTGAATCATATTCATCTCTGATAACCCAAATGACATAGTGTTACATACGATCGAGCATGAAATATCATAGGAGACCTCTCCAACTCTTAGAACAGAAGGTGCAATACAGTTCGTAGTCAAATATATTTTTGTGGCTCATCGAAATATTGGACCGCAACCAATGGACATATAGCTTGTTCTTTTTATTAGACTAAACTGTGGAATCAGGGTTTGGCCATATGAAATGTGATTATATAGAAATGATTCTTGTGGTTAGAATTGAAATGACCATAGAGATCCTTGTGCAATCTCGAGTAGTTGTACTTTGATCTAGCAAAATAACAATTAGAGGAATTATCCTGACGTAATTATTCTTTGCCATAAAGCTAAGAGAACTTTTCTGTACAGCCATGTTTAGCGTTTTGGCAATGGACAATGACTGCTTCGACAAATCTATCCATTATTCGAGATCTAGAAAATAACCAAACCGCTGAATATGCTAGATCAATAGTTGTTCTCCTGATCTAGAATAATGGAGAGAATTATGAAAGCCGTAATTGCCCCTTGCCCAAAAGCTAAACATGAATGCAGAGAGAAGTCTCTTATTGTGATGAATTAATTCATCAAAAGGATTGTGATTCCTCTTTGTGCTATTGTCCTAAACCAAACTGCAACTACTCGAGCATGTACAAAGATCTCTCTGGTCATTACATTGCTAATTACAAGGTGGGATTCAACTGTGTGTGTTTATATATATATATATATATATATATATATATATATATATATATATATGTGTGTGTGTGTTTTAAGAAAAATAAACTGGAAGTAGATTCAAGTCGGATATGTATATCATGTTTCTCAAAAATCAAAATATTTGGATTCTTATCCAGAAATTTCGTATATCATCTTTATGATCATATTGTGTTAGATCTCAAATAATTTTTCCACCATTACAGATGACCTCGAATTGTTTATCTAATGATTTTTTTTATTTAGAAGATGTTTTATATTACATTTTGATGAATTTATTTATCTTTTCATTGAAAATTCATGAGTCAAAACAAAAACATCAAGCTATTAAACTAAGATAATCAATGAGTATTCAGTAATAAGAAAACCGAAAAGTAATGCAAATAATTTTAAAAAACAGTTAAATAATTTGAATATAAAAGATCCTAAACTAGCGCATACCTTCTGCAAATGAATTGAATCAGATACGAGGTTTCTTCAAATGAATTGAATCAGATACGAGGTTTCTTCATTGATGCGTTTGAATAATCCCAAACTTTCTTAAGCTATGTTTTTGCTAAGTTTGTAAGAACAAAAAATACGGCGGATATGATAAACACATTAAAAAAAGTGTTGGATCCTTTTATAATAACAAAATGTTAACCTAGGTGACAAAACGATGGGAAAATGTAAAACGACGTCAAATATATTTATTTACACGACGTCGTTTGGCATGTTTTAATTTTGTGTTGCTTAGACTAATTAGTTCTAAAAAATCTTTAGGATGACGTATACAATCATCTAAAACCAATCTTTTAGTCTTCTAATATACGATGTCGTGATGTTTCAATACTTGCTTTGTTTAAGGTAAGATTTTGATTACGTAAAAAGTTATTTAATTCAAAAATATCCATATCACTAAATCTAGAGGTGTATTGAAACTAGGATTTTAGATGATTTTGGTTTTTTGTTAAAATCCCTTGTTATTCAAATTGAGATTTTAAAATCTGTTTACAAATCTCATGTTATTGAAACTGCACTTTATGTTAAATCATTTAAAATCACTCACAATCTCCTGTTATTCAATCAACTATATATGAAAATCATATCAAATCTCCTGTTATTCAAACTAAACAATGTCTTTTTAAAAAAAATCAGTAAAAGGATTTTGTAAGACTTCTGATACCTTTCTAGTTGAAAAATAGAGCTGAGAAAATCACACCTTCTGAAAGTGGGATTTAAAACAAAAATTTATTAACAAAAAATTGCAAAATTAATCAAATCATAGAGAGTTGACATCAAACGGGCGGTTCAAGCAGCTAGACCGCTTCTACCTATTCTTGGTTTCCTCATCTTCCCTTTCATTTGGAGTGTCCCTAAGTTCTACATAATTATTAGAATTACATCGCCTAGAATTCTAAATAATCTGCTACTTCCCAGGATTAACGATGTTATTTATTTCTCTTAGTTTTGGATTGGTAAAGAGCTATGACATGTGCCTTTCAATGTTGAAGAAGACATTGATTCTCGAAGAAATAAAAAAATCCCAGGTATCTTATGGACCTACACATATTTTGAGCCATTATTTTGAAGTTTTGACTTTTGGTTGGGCTAATTTTTATATTAGCAGTTTGCACAAATACTATCAATACTTAAGGCTGTATATAAATTCCTGCCAAAGTAAGTATTTCTCTTGAGTTACTTTTGTTAATCTTCATATTCTGTTCCAGTTTTTTGTGACCAATGACTATTACGTATATGGGTGCCTTTTGTGTTTAACAAGTCGAGAAAGAACGGAAGAACGTGCTTTTGTGTGAGAATCTCTTAAAATCACCAACAAATATTTTTTAAATTTTCACTAAAATTCATCAAATCACAAATTATTTTTCTTTTTTAGAAATAGAAAATGATAGCAAGTTCACTAAAATACCTTAAACCCCAATTAAATCTCCTAAAATCCAAAATATCTTAAATCCTTCAAAATCCTTCAAAATCTTCAGAATCTCTTAAAATCACCAATAAATATTTTAAAAATTTTCACTAAATTTCATCAAATCACAAATTATTTTTCTTTTTTAGAAATAGAAAATGATAGCAAATTCACTAAAATTCCTTAAACCCCAATTAAATCTCCTAAAATCCAAAATATCTTAAATCCTTCAAAATTATCAGCCCTCCCCCAAATGTAGCGTCGATCAGTCTATTCGTAACATTTAAAAAAAAAAATTGCAAATTTTCTTGTAAATAAATTCTCGAATAAACAAAATTTAAGAATTGATGTCAAACTTTGATTTTAAAAGTGGGTGTTGTTTAAGTGTAAGGATCCTCACAACTTCGACTAGGCATAATACTTGGAAGAAACAATTTTTAAATTCTATAATAAGATATTTTTTCTTCTTTTTTTCTTAGGATATATATACTAATGTAGCCTTTCCATATATATATCCTATACTATGTTACATGTCTCTAAAGAGCTAATGTGCGTTGTATAAGTTTTTATTGTTGTAACTTGTAAGTTCGGGAAAAAACCAAAATTCTTGTTTATCGTTCACTCATTATCTTATTTAATGACAATTAATAGTTAAGTGGAAACTAGTAATATACAAAGACGCAACATAGGGTTTTGTCCGGTAAAATGACTACACTACTAGATTCTGAAAAAAAAAACAAAATAAATCATTCACTTTTGTGTCCCTTTTATCTTGTCTTAAGGTAATTTTATTGGTTTCACTAACTGTAATTCACAATTATTTTGTATAACTAAATCTAGCGCCAGTTAATCTATCCATAAACTTTTACAATAAGCATACCTTGTTAATAATATCCCCTAATCAAACAAAATTAAGGAATTACATTATTTCAAGTGGGTGTTCTTTTAACGTAAAGATAACCGCATAAGATTTTGAGGGGAGAAAAAATTAAAATTCTATGATTAGATTTGTCTTCACTTTTCACATGTCCCCAAGAGCCAATATGCATAGTGTATTGTTATAAGTTTGAATAGATCGCTTTTTACTTTTTTTATCAATCCACTTATCATCTTATTTAATGGCAATTGATGTTAAGTGGAAACTAGTAATATACAAAGACGCAATCATGGGGTTTAATCCTGTAAAACAACTACACTAGATTCTGAAAAAAAACAAATCATTCACTTCGAAACAATATACTCACCACTGAGAGATATTATATCAAACCCCAAACTGATGTAACACAAACAAAGGCCTCCCATGTTGTCTCCCTCATAAGCCATTGTCATGCATTTGATGCCTCTCTTCTCCTTTCTCCATTCATCCCCTCACTCCAGTTCCTTGAGAAAGCCAATGTTGTCCACAAACACCTACAAAGCCGAAAGTCGCAAACTCAAAACGCGAAATTCAGAGCTCTTTCCATCAATATATGAATCTATCACAACACACCAATCTCTTACCGATTTCCAACCATCAGGATCCAGACACGCGGTGATCTTCGTGCTTATACCTGGTAAGGGACCAGGTTCCCTCGTGATTTTCCCCCCAAAGAGTTTTATAGCTTCTGCAGTTTTGTAAACGTCATCCGTGCCTATTGCAATCTGATAGTAATCAAATACAAGTAAACAAGTTAAAACTATGGACACCCTCCAGTTGTAAAGGAGTTTACACGAATTGTATGTCAAATGTTTCTCTTACCTGAGCATAAGCATTTCCTTTATCATATTCTGTAACACCATAGTTATATGTCAGCTCTAGGACAGGGAATTTATCTTCTGGACCATACCCCATCATGGCTATTGTGTACTGTAAATAACCACTTACGGTAAGTGAGTTTATACAAAAGACTAAATCAAACCGATAGAGAAAAACGCTAGTAGCAGCTTTTGCATGTAACAACATATAGACAATGGAAGTTTAAGGTCGCGTGGGTACTAAGAATTAGATTCGTGAGGCAGTTCAAGTTACCTTGTACTCTGGGTTGTCTCTTGTTCGCAGAAGTTCCATTCCAAAAGCCTATAAAGAAAGCAAGCACATATGATTAAAAGATAAGAACGCATTCTTATAAAAGAAGTATAAAATATATCAGATCAAACATATACTGTTCAGGCTATAAACTATCACATCTCAAAACAATTTCATAGGACAACTCACCTTCTCATAGAACTTTATGGCCCTATCGAGATCACCAACACGGAGCATAACTTGGCAAAGAGGTTCTGGTGTAGGACCTCTTTCCAAGAGTTCAAATTTGTAACCATCAGGATCTTCAATGAATGCGATTACAGTTTTGCCACCTTTGACAGGACCAGGCTCCCGTGATACTTTACCCCCTTTGGCTTTTACAAGCTCTACGGTCTTCGCCACCTGATTGGAAAAAAAAAAAATTCACTTCTTAGAAATAAAACCATGTGGTGGAAAGAGTAAAAATCAGACACATCAAACACTGTTTCAAAGAAAGACATAAATTTCATATAGATTGTAGAGGCTCACATCGTCAACAGCAATACCAAAGTGACCAAAACCAGCGCCGACGTCATACTTGTCAACTCCATAATCTGTAAACAAACTTACATATTAAAAAAGGCAAGCCAAAACCATCTTTACATAAAATGCATAGTCTTAGGGTTATTGGAGCTAAATGATCAACATATATGACTTACTATAAGTGAGCTCAATCACGAAGTGTGAATCTTCAGGTCCATAACCAAGGAAAGCATTAGTATATTTTTCTTCTGGTATATCACGCTTCCGTAAAAGCTTCATTCCAAGACATTCTGTGTAGAATCTGCAGCAATATTAGATGATTACATTAATCTTCAGAAAACTACTCAGAGATTAACCATCAAAGCAAAAATTCACAACAGAGTCAAAAACTTATGTACTTAATCGTCCGGTCCAAATCACCAACGCGATAAACAACATGAAGCATTCTTCTCTTGTCATTTTTAACCCAGGTGAGAAGATCATCTTGACTAGTAGCTGTGCTAGCTTGAGCTGCTTTACCAGATTCAGCCACTCCTAAACAGTTCACACTTCTTCTCAAAAGCTTATTAGCATTTAAACCAAAAAGCTGTGATTGAGGAACATCTGCAACAAAAATCAAAACAAGAAATGATAATTCTAAAAAAAAACTCATTCACGTTCAGCTCTATGACGTTATCACATCGGCCTAATTCAGAACCCTAGCTCTAGAATTCACTAATCAATTGAACAGTGATTGATTGATTCCGGATTGTATCTATATATGTGGAGGTGGTGGAGGGAGGGATGATTACGGAGAGTGCGAGAGAGATTTCTGGAGAGGTAAGAAACGGGGAAGCGAGGAGACGAAGAGGAGAAGCAGACGAGAGAAGGTCGGATTGAGGACGCCGCCATGGGAATGATCCTCACCATCTTCTTCTTATTCCTCGAGAGTCAAAGCTCTGTGTGTTTATGAATCTTCTTCTTCTTCTTCTTCAAGCGGTGGGTACTTTTCCTCCGTCGGAGAGGAAGTGACGACAACGGTAGAGATAAAGCTTTTTTATTATTTTATTTTTTTTGGAGATTTATAAGTAATAATAAATAAATTAAAAACATATGGACGATCCTCGTAATATTTCGACTTTATTTTCGGGTATTTTTCTTAATTAAATGATGCCTACAAAAAAAAAACAAATTAGTTAAACTACATTTGCTATTTAATTAATCAATTGGTGTTTATAATTATGCGATATATTCTAATTTTATAAATTTTATTTTGTAATATTATAGAATGGAATGGAGATTTTATTTTCCTGATATTTATGTTTCTAAAGGATATAACCTATCACTTCATTTTTATCATACGAGATAATATGATTTATTGAAGTCGAACTCCAGTGAAATAAAAATAGCAGACATAAGAAGTTATCTGTATTTTGGGTTATTTTAATAATAATGAACAAATATTTAATTATTTTTGGTATTTTTAATTTAAGTTTTTACTAACAACAAATAGGAATTTGTGTTGAGAAAAAAAAAATGTCATAACATTATATAATAATATAAAACCATTTTTTGTAGTAAAATTTTATAGAAATAGATAACCACAATATATATTTAGAGGTATATTTTATTCAAGCTTTTTAATGACACTAAAAGTAAAAGGAAACAAAAAAAAACTGCTACCTTCTATAAGTGAAGTCACAAATCTTTAACAATTTTCTCAAATTATTATCTCAATCATAAAACAATTATTCAGAAAAATATGATAATTAATTAAAAGAATCAAAGAAAAAATTCATTCATATAAGTAGTAAGAAATACAAAAATTGCTTTACAACCATTTTATAGGTGAGAGCATGATAATAGTAACGTTTCAAAAAATAGGTCTAGGCTGAACCGTTCAGCATTATTATGTACACAAAATCAAAAAATCAAAATCAAAGGATTTGAATCCATTCTCCAACACTGGGGACACCATTGTAGACGGCAGAGAGAACATAGTAACCAGGAGGAGCAACGTTTCCACTAGGAGGAGCAACGGCTTCGATCTTGTAGTTATCACCACCAACGTTCTTGACATCTTTTATACCCAACATGAGCAGCCTCATGTTCATTGATACACTATGTGTTGTAAACGATGGTGCCAACATTGTCACCATGACATTCTCCTTTGGCACGTTTGGTTGTTTGAGCTCGATGTTGACGTCAAACTTTTGTCCATACTTGATCTGTTTTGGTGTTGCGGTGTTTATGATTCTTGGCCTCATAATGGCAAGAGCTGGGTCAAGGTAAGGTGGTAAGAATTTCTCGATACGGAGCTCGGTTGGGTACTCAACGTTGTATTGGTATCCATCGTTGGTGTTGCTTCCACCGACAAGAACTTTACCGTCAGGAAGAGCGATTGCGATGGAATGGTACATACGAGGGATAGTGGAAGCGGCGAGCTCTTTGAAACGTTTGCCTAAAGGTTTGTCAGGGGAGTACAAGATTGGCGAAAAGTTTGGTTCTTTGGCTAAGTTCCAACCGGAGGATCCAAGTTTTGCACCATTAACGATAAGGACTTCTCCATTAGGAAGGAGCACGGTATCACTCATCACTCGTGACATTGGCATCATCTCTGTTTTCCATACAGGGTTAGGATCATTGATGCTTATCCTTGCACAATCTTTCAAAGCCGGATTGAAAATCTTCTTTTTCTCAGCACGGAAGAAAGCGTCATGCGTTGCACCACCACAAACGAGGACATCAGCAGGGATGACAGCCGGGTTTTGGACGTTGAGACGGATGGGGAGAAGAGCCGAGGAGGCAGAACCAGGGTAGTTACGAGTACCACCAGGGAGTTGAGGAAACTCTTTGAGCACTTTGTTCGTTTTCGGGCTAAGTAGAATGGATCGGTTGTTGGCGAAAATGAAGAGGTTACCATCAGTGTTGAGCCAGACAAATGGGTATAGATTGTTTTCTTCGGGATCATCTGTTTGTCTAAGAAGTTGCGAGTCATAGAGTTTCTTGTTGTTTTGTCCCTCGGGAAGGATATACTCGTAGTTGAGTGCGTCACGGCCTCCAACAACGATGAAAGTACCATCGGGGAGAGTGGCTTGTGTTGAGTACCATCTCCTTGCAGCGAGTGCCTGTGGGTATTCAATCCATACACAGTTGTCACACGTGGAAAGGTACCTTGCCGTGTTTGCTCCTCCTTGGAATCCTCCTGTGCTTACCAATGTCCCGTTTGGGGTTAAACCTCCAGACGAACACCATGTGTCTGTTGTCAGCTGTCATGTTTTTTATCATTAAATCCATCAGATCAGATCAAAACCATGACTAAATATAATCACGCTTATATTTAGACATGTGTATTGTGCAATGTGTGTGAAAAGTGATCACTCTATATATTTCTGTGTGTTTTAGCTAAAAATAGTAATAATGTTATACCGCAAGAGGCCTCATGGTTCCGGTGTTGATATCGATGAGGACAGAGTGAGCAAAACAATCAATTTTGTTAGCCTTTGGGTCGAAAACATGGCAAGGTACGCCAGGAGGCAGCTTGACTTGTGAAATTCTCCAAATGGTTGCATCGTAAAACTGGACTTTATTGATCAACGGCATCAAGATCGCGTGCATGGCTGATACACCAGAATTCTTCATGAACAACTCCCATTTTCCAGGCCAATTCATCTCAGGTCCAGCCGCGGCGGGTGCATTATCTTTCTCTTCTTTGCGTTTAGATTTTGATGGGTCTACTTCGATGACTTCACGTTTGGGCGTCGTCATGCCCTCTAATGAGGTACGATCATCATCGATTGAATCGTTGTCTACCTCTGAGACTACCTTGGAAACGGCTGCCACCAATACAATGATGGATAATACCCATAAGAGCCTCCTTGACTCTAGCATTTTTTCAGAACTTTTTTTTTTTTTGTTTTATTTATTTACAGTTATGTTTTGCTTGGGACAGTAAGAAATGATAGATGTTTTTAAATTGTTTGATGATTTTGTTTCTGGTGAAACATGCTTTATATATATTTGAAAATTTCTAAGTTTGATTTTGACTTGTGTTTATTTTTGACATTTCTTTAATTGGAATGAGTGGTTGGTAAATTATTTCCTCGATATTATTGTCTCTTTTTTTTTGTATGGTGGACATGCTTTTTGTACGTATGGTGGTCATGTGATAAGGAGAAAAAAAATGAGAAGCTATATTTGTTCTTTATCTCACGTAGGCTTCCCTGCGTTACCTTTGGCATGGAAACCCACAAATAATGATAGAGAAACTTTGACTATGAATGAAATTTACTCTTAGTTTTGGATGTATGCTTAGATTTTTGTTGTTTTACACTTAAATAGTTTTTAGTTGTAGACATTTCAATTTATACACATACTCCATAGTCAATTAAACCAATTCAGCCTAATCGATGTGTTTTTGTATATTTAAGCAAATTGAGCCAGAAAAGCAAAGTCAGCCAAGTTCAAACCACTGGTTCAGCCATTATCATGTTACCATTTTTATATTGAGAGAATTAAGAATAGTTCAAATCTTGACACTGTTGATTCGTTTACGTGAAATTTAACATTTCATACAACTCTACGGAAAACACAATCTTTATTTGATTATACAGACGTAGGGACTGTGTGAAAATACATTCATGGTTTGGCTAGCAGAGAGATCTCAATCTCTTGAAGTGTTTTGCCTTTGGTTTCAATCACGTTCCGCTTCACGAACATCACCGCCATTAAACAGAACGTAGAGAACATTGAGTATAGTAGCCGAGGACCAAGCTGCTCAAGCAACCTCAGAAAGAGTAAACCCACAAAGAAATTTATCACCTGTCCAACCAGAACCAACAAGGTTAAGCAACCAAAACACAATCTGTGGGATGATACAAAATGGACGAGTTTATTATTATTATTACCCAATGCACAGACATGCAGAAAGCCATAGCTTTGGCTCTAATTCGACTTGGGAAGATTTCAGGGAGGAGTAAACCTGGTACTGGACCAGCTCCTAAGGCGAATGTTAGCACGAATCTGTATCAAAAATCACAATTGTATTTAGTACAAAAAACAAAAAAAATGGAAAAACATACTTCAGTTTCAACAAACACTTACACAAGAGTGCCACCGACGGATAAACACAACGCCGAGAAATGTGGTAAGTAAGAACTTGTAGCACCAACTTGAAGTGCCATTGCTACTGCCTATACACATCAAAACGATTAATTTGATACAGGTTTAAATCATATCTGATGATAAGGAAATTTGAAAGAAAATTACAACACACCATGCCAATAAAACTCCAAAGAAGAAGAAGCTTTCTTCCTACTTTATCCATCAACACCATCGCGATTACGGATCCTGAAAATCAGAAGAGTGTTACAATCCAAGATCCATATAATTAAAAAGACAAAAGGAAAAAAAAACAACACTGGAGGAGAAGGTTATTGTACGTACCCAAGAGGTTTGAAACCCCAACAAAGATGTTGCCCAGATCCGATGGTACTCCGGCACTTTTGAAAACGGTAGAAGAGAAATAAAAAACAGCATTTATACCAGATAGCTGTTGCAAAGCAAACAGGGTTGATCCAATAAAAACAACTGCAAAAGGAACAAGTGAATAACAAAGTACTATACAGGAAACAATTAGACGCAACAATCAACATACATGTTTGCAGTTACTTTCTTGGAAAACAAAAAAAGTTATATACCTCTTGAATGCCGACCATATAACAGCTCTGAGATGCTCACGACATCTGGTTCATCCGTTCTGTCTAGGTCTAGTTTGTGTAATTCTGACATTGCTGTTTTCACATGAGACCCTCCGAGCAGCCTCTCAAACTCAGCTTCGGCTTCAGCTATCTTCCCTTGCTACATAAGACGATGAGCCTTTCAATCAAAATAGGAAAGGAAAGTGGAGCACTAGTGTAAACCAAAGTGCAGGAAACAGTCGTGTAGAGTTCACAAGTCTACGTGATGATTATAAGTAAAGCTGACCTTAAATAGCCACTGGGGAGACTCAGCACAGAGAAACATTCCCAGAGCGAGTACTGCAGCAGGTATCATAGATAGCCAAAAACAGACACGCCACCTGAGTATCATAACAGCTTAGATGATCAAAACTTGTTTTGCTTTAGAGAATCGTACAAAAAGTTCTGCTAAAGATAATGATAGATTCTATAAAAGGTAATACTTTCTTACCAACCAGGGATGTTATGGACTGGGATCCCTATAAACAGGGCTGCCATCAGTCCCAGACATGTAGCTATTTGTATGAAGCTTCCATATGTTCCCCTAACAAAAGCTGGTGATACCTACTTAAAATTTGGGAAATTTGCATAAGAAGGCAAGTGGCTCCAAACTTGGTTCAGAGTAAGATCCATAATCAGCGTGCATTGATATACCTCCGTCACGTAGAGTGCTGCCACAGGTGGCCCAAGACCCATGCCAGTCCCAACCAAGAATCTTCCCAAAAGCATGACAGCTAAACTGTTGCTAACTCCACTGAAAGAAACACATACTACCATTAGCAACTAAGAAATAAATCAAACTAACGGAAACAATGCCAACTCCTGCGAAAGGATCATGACTGAGTATGCATGACTGAGTGGGATCAGAATAGATAGGGGAGGCTTGAGAGATGGTAAGGTTGTTAAGCTACCCCTGGTTGGTTTGGGGGCCTAGGAGGGCTTGGGAGAGTTTATGGATCTCTACCAAAAACCTTAATAGAGTACTGGTTGGTTTGCATGATTTATCTTTCATTCAGCACTGTACGTCTTCTCTCAAAGAAATAAAGGAGAAAATCGAATCTGGACCTAACATATTGTAACTCTGAAACAGGATTTAGCTTCTGGTATGTTTGATTCGGTGAAACCATTTATGTACTCTAAAAGTCACCAGAAATATGCAGTATCAGTGCTATCTCTAATGAAGAAATTCCCAACACTAACAAGCGTAATAACATTGCCTTGTTTTGATTAAAATAGCTTTTGCATGACCAATTCGCAAGTCTAACTTAAAGAACACTAGCCAGGAAACACAACAAGATCTATCTAGGAGAAAAGCTAAAAGTCTGGCAACAGTTTCATAAGAATAGCTCAGAGGAAATCATGAAGTTACCTAACAAAAGCACCCAAAATCATAGGCAAAGCACAGAGCTGAAAGGCTCTCCGCCTTCCAAGGCCATCAGCAACTCCACCACTGAATAAAGATCCGATAAATGCACCACCAAGACAAACACTAACCACCAATCCTTCACAAATAAAGCAAACAGAACTTACAAAATCTAGTAAATGTAGTGATCATTTACCATGTAAATATTAAAAGTAATGAATACCTTCTGCTAATGTATCGCCACTAAAACCAAGGTCAGACGAAATGCTTTCAAGTGGCTCATTCACAACTCTGTAGCAACAAACAACTCTGTAACTAACAATGTTGAACTTAAAGAAGAAGAAAAAAAAAAGAGTAAAAACCAATCAGAGACGAACCCTAAGTGGTAACCAAATAGAAACGACGAAATCGTAGCGACAAGGACATGTGGGAGTGAACACTTCCATGAAGGATTCGTAGTTTCCAATTCACTATTCACCTCATTCTCTAATACACCTGAAGATAAAAAGGCACAGATTCTAAATTGGACGATTTAGCTAAAAACTTCAAAAACCAAACAAGTATTACAAAAACGATGCATGTGTGTGTGTTTGTGAGAGCGAACCTGAACTATCTTCGACGTCAAGCATCGGAGAGTAATCTCTCGACGACGTTCTCTTGTACATCGAGGATGTTTCTCGTTGCAGTCCCCACATACGTCACCTCTAAGACTAGATCGCCTGATTTCACTAAGTACGATTCAAATTACAACAAAAATTTCGAAATTGTGGGAAGAACACACAGCTATCAAATCAAAGCTTTAGATGCAGCGAAACTAAACACGAACGATTGTTGAGAAATCTGGATAGAGGAAGAAAGAAGAAGAAGAAGAAAATATACAGATCGGTGAGGGATGAGGAAACAGAGAGAGATCCGAGAAGCTTTTGCTTCTTCTTAGTTCTTCAATCTCATAAATGAGAAGAAGCATCCGTGGATGTGAAAGGTCGGTGGTGGTTCAATAGAGAGAGACAAGACGACAAATAAAATCTTTGCGACTCAAAATTTCATTTTTGCGTAGATTTAACGATTGGAATGATGCACGTGTCACCAGATTTATGTTGTTTACTACTTTACTCACAAACCGTATAAAAGTGTCTTCTCAGACTATGTATATTGGTTCTAAAATTACAACATCTATTTTTTTTTTTCTTTCTTTTACGCTTCGCAAATCTTCACTTTCATTCGCACCATAATCCAACACTTATATATATCACTTTTATCATCTACAATAGTTTTGTTTAATAAAAATTACAATATTTAATCTACCAATTTTATTTTATATTATTTAAGTTATTTATGTTTATATTTTGTGATCACATATTATTAATTTATATAATAATAATAATCTAAATAAATACCAACTACAGTTACAATTTTCCATTGTACATTTTTGTTAAATAACTTTTTATATTTATTTTGAAAAAAAATCATACAGTTGCATCTATTCATTATAGAATTGTATTTCTAATTTTTTTAAAAATCATACAGTTGCTTCTGTTCTTTTTGGAGTTGTATATTTCCACCATATCTTATTCACAACTTTTAATTCCAATAGTTATGTTTATCTAAATGTTTATGTCTTTTGAAATCTATATATATATATATATATATATATATATATATATATATATATATATATATATATATATATATAGTTGTTCGAGGAGATAATTTTTTTGTTTCATGCTGAGTCTAAATAATATGAATTTTAATATCTAATATCCAACATTACTTCTATAATCTAACTAAAGATTTTAGAAACGATTATAGAAATATAGCAATTTAATCAAGTTTAATTATATAACTTATAGTTGCATTTATTTATTGTAATTCTTAGTGAAATATGTGCTTTTAAAGATTTAATATTTAATATTTTATTTTTAGAAGTTGTATATTTTTATTGTAATTATTGGTTGATAAATTTTTACTCAAGATGAAGATTATTTTATTTTTAGAATTATTTTGCATTTAGTTATTATAATCTTCCGTTTGATATTCTCACTTAGTATCACTTCTTCATAATATTTTTATTAGTAATATAAATATCAATTAATGTTATGAACTTTGTTACTCTTTGATATAATTTTTCATAAAATATCGTATACTTATAATACATACAAAAAAAAATTACAAGGTTGCCTCGATTCATTATGACTTTTCAGTTAATAATTTTTAACTTAGAGTTGAGTTTCTTGTCATAATATTTTTTATTATAAATTTCCATTTTGATGGTTATGTGTTTTAATCTCACAATTATATATGTTTTATAGTTACGTAATTTTAGCCCTACTTATTATTTTTCTTCTTTTGAGATAATTGTTAATTTTATAATTAACATATATTTTCAAACTATTTTCTTACTTTCAAATGATTTTATAATAAAAAATTCTAAATTTGAAATTTAATTTAACTTGTTTTTCTTGAAATACTTCCCCCGCGACACCACGAGGGTCTGAGTCCTAGTCATATTTAAATCAAATGAAATTAAAATAAATAAAAATTAAATAAATTTATAAAATAAATCTTATTTTTGTTTTTATTTTAAAAAATATATAAATTGTTTGCAAATAATAAAAACAAGAAATAGAAATAACCATTATTAAAACACATATAGTACAATGATGAGAAACTTAAAATGCAATACAATAAACATAAAACACAAGTAAGGAAACACTAATAACTTAATTAACACAATAATATTAACTAACAAACTTAAAATCTCACTCACATTGGAACATTCTGATTGTGCCCATCATTGTACTATATGTGTTTACTTGTGTTTACTAGATCTGCTTGTAATTCGTGATATATACTTGAATCACGCAACTCAAATCTAGCACGCATATTATTTACAAATACAGGTAGCACTTCGGTCGAGAATGGTTGTTGTGTACTAGACCAACTTGCCTCAGATTGATCATAATCAGTCCAATGTTGAGCATATGTCTCTCGTTCATCCTCAACAACTTTATTATACAATATAATACATGATCTGATGATGATCACCAAATCGTCTATGTCCCATGGGTGAGCTGGTTCGCAAATGATTTTAAATCGAGCCTGCAACATTCCAAATGCACGTTCGAGGTCCTTCTGACACTCCTCCTGAATCTGGTTCACTTTGAGGTAGCCTAATCTATTCGACGAAAGTAGGATAAGAAGGATAAATATTGTCAGCTAGATAGTATGCCATATTATATAGATGTTGGTTCACGAAGAAATTCACTCTTGGAGGCCTTGTTCAACATCATCGAACACTGGTGAACGGTCTATAACGTTTATATCGTTTAATGTGCCGGGACATCCAAAAAAGCATGTCATATGCATAAATCATGAGATGCAACTGCTTCAAGAATAACAGTGGTGGTTCCCTAGGGCTATATCTCCCCAGTAAATTGACCTTCCCACGTTGTAGGACAATTTTTCCATTCCCAGTGCATGCAATCAATACTCCCAATCATCCTCGGAAACCCTTGCATCTTACTAACACGCAAAATTCTTTGCAGGTTGATAACTCTCTAATTTACATGTTTTAAGCATCCTTTTTTGTCAATATTCTGCATTATATATACCCTAACCTTAGCATTTTTAGGTCATGTACTGTAGGAATTCGCATTTAGGCCATTTAAGGTGTTGCATTCTTGCATTTGCACATTTTGGATGAAAACAGGTGCTATAGACCCTAAAATGGGGAGAAACAAGGTCAAATCCGAGCATGTACCCAAAGAAGCTATCAAGCAGGAAGAACTGTCCGAACCCCAACCCGATCGAGGAGGATCCAAGAGAAGGAAGAACAACCCAAAGACCTACCCGAGGAACAACCCGACCTTATCCTCATGCACCCCATCGAGCAGACCCTCGGGCAGGACTGGGAAGCTAGGTTAAAAGGGTTTCCATATATAAACCGCCCCTCTTCTTCCTCTCGCCCTAGCACGCCGCAGACACTCAACACAGAGAGCGAGAGCTTCTAAGAGAGATCTTGAGCGACTCAAACACTTTTTCCACTTTGTTAGGATTTATTTTACATTTCTTTTGCTATCCTTTTAGATTTCTACTTTGTACTCTTTTACTTCTATCTTATTTTCGATACAATGCAATTTTCGTTTATCTTTGTTTTTATGTTTTCTGCAATGAGATCTGAGTAGTGAAACAAAGTTTCTAGGGATGGGATAGACAATTATGTGTTCTTGATCGGTTAGGATGTCTTAGCTTGGTTGTTTATGTTATATAAGTTCCTTTCTAGATTGGTGTTCTTAATGCTATCAATAGACCAAGAGGTTGAGATTAGATCTAGGGTTTTTTGCCATCGAGTGATGTAGTTGAAATGCTTAAATCAATCAATGCTAGAGATTTACTCACTTAGCTTAAGAGATTAGATGTGTAAGGAGTTTATTGACAATAATGAATCGGTTTGTATTGCCTGCTTGGTCATGTTTCTCCAACGAGAGTTGGGTAGGGGAGTGGTTAAGGTTGATTATTTCTATCACGAGAGTGTTTTAACAAGATTTTAGAGATTCATTGTCTAGGGAATATTTGCTTGAGGCATGTACGGCATCCATACTGGTCAGGAACACTTAGGAGTCGATTTCCCTATCCTTAGGAGCTTTCGCATCTTGATTGTTTACGTTTTTATTCATAACTCGACCCTATACCCTAACTGGTACTCGATTACCAGCTTTGTGTACACCTTCGAGCTGTTCATACTCTTCTTGTTTACCCGATCACTCCACCCGATCCTGTACTCGAATGCTTGCATCGAGTGCTTAAGTCGTGTTGTTCTTGTTTATTTATTCTCTTTTAATTATTTTAGGATTGTTAGATCAAACTCCATTTTTTGCTTGGCTTGACTTGCATAGTTCTGATCATATCTCATCTGCTAGCATAACAACCATTTGGATTGATAACCCTTTGTACTACAACTACATAGGGAATTGATACCCAGGATGAAAATCCTATTATCAATTTGGCACCGTTGCCATTTGGTTGAATTTAATTTGCTATGTTTAAGATTTCAGCACTTGCTAGATCAAGTTCTATTATCTACTTTGGTTCAAAACTGACTTGTTTACTTTCTTGTTTGTTTGTTTTGCATTTCAGCTACAACCCGAGCACCCACCCGACCCGTCACTCGATCACCTAGATCAAGTAGACCTTCGTGTACTCACTCGGTTCAATGATTGTGCATGCAAACACGATCCAAGTGTAGCCAACACTTGAGTCCTTTCATCGACAATATCGACAGACCAAGGTTACTCCGTCAACAACAAGTCAATCAACAACAATTACCAACAATTGAGGAGGAAATAAATAATCAGAATGGTCCACCAGCTCCTCAAGAGGGGACCAACATAGGAGCTGGAGATGCTCCATCTACTCACACTCAAAGACATGGCATTGTGCCACCTGCTGTCCAAAACAACAACTTTGAGATTAAGAGTAGTCTCATCCAGATGATACAAAGCAACAAGTTTCATGGTCTCTCAATGGAGGACCCATTGGACCATCTAGATGAGTTTGATATGCTCTGTAGCCTAACCAAGATCAATGGAGTTAGTGAAGATGGATTCAAACTCCGGTTTTTCACATTTTTTTTGGGAGACAAAGCACACATCTAGGAGAAATCACTCCCCAAGGAGTCCATCACCACTTGAGAAGCATGCAAGAAGGCGTTTCTAGCCAAATTCTTCTCCAACTCCAGAACCGCAAGGCTGCGAAATGACATATCCAACTTTGTTCAGAAAAGCAATGAGACGTTCAGTGAAGCTTGGGAACGTTTCGAGGGATACACAAGCAAATGCCCTTATCATGGCTTCAGCAATGCTTCATTGCTAAGTACACTGTACCGAGGACTAGTCCCTAAGATCAAGATGTTGCTGGACACCGCAAGCAATGGTAACTTCCTCAACAAGGATGTCGATGAAGGTTGGGATCTAGTGGAGAACTTGGCTCAATCTGATGGGCATTACAATGAGGAGTATGATCGCACCATACGCTCTACTGGAGAGGATGATGCCAAATACAAGAGAGACATGAAAGCCCTCAATGACAAGCTGGATAAGCTCCTCAGCCAGCAGCAGCATGTCCATGCCATCTCAGAGGAAGACCAGTTTCAGCAANTTTTTCACATTTTTTTTGGGAGACAAAGCACACATCTAGGAGAAATCACTCCCCAAGGAGTCCATCACCACTTGAGAAGCATGCAAGAAGGCGTTTCTAGCCAAATTCTTCTCCAACTCCAGAACCGCAAGGCTGCGAAATGACATATCCAACTTTGTTCAGAAAAGCAATGAGACGTTCAGTGAAGCTTGGGAACGTTTCGAGGGATACACAAGCAAATGCCCTTATCATGGCTTCAGCAATGCTTCATTGCTAAGTACACTGTACCGAGGACTAGTCCCTAAGATCAAGATGTTGCTGGACACCGCAAGCAATGGTAACTTCCTCAACAAGGATGTCGATGAAGGTTGGGATCTAGTGGAGAACTTGGCTCAATCTGATGGGCATTACAATGAGGAGTATGATCGCACCATACGCTCTACTGGAGAGGATGATGCCAAATACAAGAGAGACATGAAAGCCCTCAATGACAAGCTGGATAAGCTCCTCAGCCAGCAGCAGCATGTCCATGCCATCTCAGAGGAAGACCAGTTTCAGCAACAAGATGGGGATAATGCTCAGCTAGAGGATGTTAACTACATCAATAACCAAGGAGGTTACAACAACTACAAACCGAACCCGAACCTGTCATACCGTAACCCGAATGTTGCAAACCCTCAAGACCAAATCTACCCATCCGCAGTCCAAGGGAACAAGGACCAGCAAAAGCCATTTGTTCAATATAATCAAGGCTATGCTCCTAAGCAGCAGTATTCTGGTACTTACCATCAACCAATTGCACCACATGGATTCCAACAACAGCAAGGCCCGCATAACCAATCTCAAGAAGCTGATCTACGCGGACTGATTCAGCAGATGATACAAAGTCGAACATCGGCTGCTATGGACAATGCAAAACGGTTCGCGGAGATGAGCAACAAGATCGATTCTGNGAGGGATACACAAGCAAATGCCCTTATCATGGCTTCAGCAATGCTTCATTGCTAAGTACACTGTACCGAGGACTAGTCCCTAAGATCAAGATGTTGCTGGACACCGCAAGCAATGGTAACTTCCTCAACAAGGATGTCGATGAAGGTTGGGATCTAGTGGAGAACTTGGCTCAATCTGATGGGCATTACAATGAGGAGTATGATCGCACCATACGCTCTACTGGAGAGGATGATGCCAAATACAAGAGAGACATGAAAGCCCTCAATGACAAGCTGGATAAGCTCCTCAGCCAGCAGCAGCATGTCCATGCCATCTCAGAGGAAGACCAGTTTCAGCAACAAGATGGGGATAATGCTCAGCTAGAGGATGTTAACTACATCAATAACCAAGGAGGTTACAACAACTACAAACCGAACCCGAACCTGTCATACCGTAACCCGAATGTTGCAAACCCTCAAGACCAAATCTACCCATCCGCAGTCCAAGGGAACAAGGACCAGCAAAAGCCATTTGTTCAATATAATCAAGGCTATGCTCCTAAGCAGCAGTATTCTGGTACTTACCATCAACCAATTGCACCACATGGATTCCAACAACAGCAAGGCCCGCATAACCAATCTCAAGAAGCTGATCTACGCGGACTGATTCAGCAGATGATACAAAGTCGAACATCGGCTGCTATGGACAATGCAAAACGGTTCGCGGAGATGAGCAACAAGATCGATTCTGGGTATAATGACCTGAATGACAAGTACGATTCTCTCAACACTAAGCTGAGATACCTAGAAGACCAACACAGCACCCAACCTCCTCCAAAAATCAACCAGCTTCCAGGTAAAGCAGTTCAAAACCCAAAGGACTATGCTACTGCCCAAGCCATCTTTCTTGATGATGATTTTGAGGACTACCTCATTGAGGACAGCGATGTTCAAGATGGGGAGTATATGGATCACTATGGGATGAATGAGTACCAGTACTACATATCCGAGTATGAACCCGAGCCTTCACCCGAGGAGACTGATCGAGTTGATGATCGAGCACTAGGTCAAGAATCACAAACCGAAGAACCACCCGAGGCTGAACCCGATGACGTACCCGATGATGGTGATCAGATGATACATCAGGTAGACGTTCAGATGATAGATCAACCTCAGCTGCCTGCAGCAGAGGAAGAGGAATTAGAGGAAAGGTTCAGAGCTGCTCTTGACATCCAATTAGAGGCGCTTGCAGAGCATATGTCCAAGCGAAAAGCCCCACCTCCTAAGCTCTTGCCACCATACGAACTTCGAGAGGAAATCATCAAAGAGACAGCTCAGCTGGAGATTGAGGTTAAGGAAGCTGTCAAAGAAATTGGGAATGCAGCTCTGAGGAGTGGAGTGTGTTGAATCAAGGAGAAATTGGAGGATCCTGGCTCTTTTACATTGCCATGTTCAATAGGACTTCATATTTTCGACAACTGCTTGTGCGATTTGGGAGCTTCAGTCAGCATCATGCCACTATCAGTTGCCAACAAGATGGGTTTTAGCAGTTTTAAACCAAGTAGTCTGTATTTGGTTTTAGCTGATAGAACAATCAAACACCCCATTGGTATCCTAGAAAACTTGCCTCTCATGATTGGAAGAGTGGAAGTTCCTACTAATTTCATGATCCTTCATATGGATAAGGAACCAAACGATCCACTAATCTTAGGAAGACCATTCTTGGCAACAGTAGGAGCAGTGATTGATGTGAAACAAGGGAAGATCAGAATTGAGCATGGAGAGCATTTCAAAATGGAATTTGGCATCAAGAAGGGAATTAAGAGGCCAACCATTGATGGTCAAGATTTTTCCACCCAGACGAAACAAAGAAGGGTCAAGCATCACAAAGAAGTCCATACTACAGTTGCTGTGGAACCGGGACAAGACCAGGAAGATTGGTTGAGCCAGTCTGTTTCAGTGAAGAGGATTCCAGAACCTCTCCCTCCTAAAACTCATGCTTAAAGAGCATGAAGAGTCAAGCTTAATGACTTAAAACAAGCTCACTTGGGAGGAAGTCCCAAAGGTATCCTTTATTTTCTTTTAATTTTATTTTATTTATTTTGTCTTATTTTAGGTATTTGCATTTTTACATATATTTATAAATAAAAAAAAGGGGAAAAAGAAAAAGGAAATTTTGGGGAACCCGAGGTTCTACCCGAATCCGTACCCGACGCGCCTGATCGTGTTCCCACTCGGGTGGCGAGTGGAGTCCGAATTCCACAAATCTTAGCCCACTCTCGGAGAAGCCCAAGAAGCCAACCCTCTCTATTTAAGGAGCCTCAACATCACAACTTCATAAGTTTTCTCTAAACCCTAAAACTATTTGTCTTCCAAACTTCATCTTTCTCCCTAGAAATTGAGTTTTTCAATCTTTGTGGACTAACCCTATTAATCTCGGCTTAGTCTCTGTTTTAATCTTCAAGGATTTACCAATGGCACCAAAGATGAAGACCTACCAAAAGAAGGGGAGCAGATCAACCTCCGCCACTGCTCGAACCGGAGGTGAAGCCGCCGAACCTCGCGATTCCCAAGGAAGAGGAGACATTTCGCATTCCCAACCGTTGAGTGGACATTTTCAATCCCCAACCCGATGCTCAACCTGATCTGTCACCCGAGCAGGTACTCGAGCAGCCGATCGTGCAGACCCCCAAGTTTGCTCACCAAGTCCGGTGGCGAGTGCTGTCCACAGATCTCCTCGACGTGGGGACCTATCTACGTCCGAACGAACAGTAACTAAGCCAATGGAGGTCGATTCTGATGCCGATGGAGGAGAACCGGAGGAGATCCAAACCTCACAGTTAAGGAGCAGAGCTGCAGTTGCAAGAGGGAAGAGACCAGCCTCTAAAAAGGCTGAGAAGGTAGTTGAGAGAGCAACAGAAGAAGAAGATCGAGACATGGAGGAGGAGAGTCATGACCACGAGGAGGAGCAGAGAGAACGCACCTGGCTGGCTTCCTGGAGGCTGAAGCAAAAAGAGGTGGAGACTCCGGCTAAGCTCTTCAAAGTCCTCCGCAAGATGAGCTTTGTAGGAACCCGCTACCCTCACCATGAAACAATGAAGCAGTTGAACATCGATAGAGATGTTGAATTCCTTTTCGATATGTGCCACCTGGGCCAGATGATGCGCGCCAACCTTGAAGCCTATGAGAAGGACACGGTCAACTTTCTTTCCACGCTGCAGTTACACTACTTTGAAGACCACCCGACCCTACTACCCGATGGGGGGATCGGATTCATCACTTTCTCCGTGCGCAATAAGGAATACCGACTTACCTTTAAGGAGATGGAGAAGCTGTATGGTTTCAAGGCTGGGAGTGGAGAAAACATGGAAGTGAGCAAGGAGGAGATGAAGTCCCTATGGCTGACAATATGAGACAAGCTTCCCTACAAATCCACAAGCTCTAAATCCGCTCAAATAAGGTGCCCTGTTTTGAGGTACTTTCACAAGTCTCTATCTTGCACCCTATTCGCTAGGAAGGAGACTGAGAATGTGAATGATCATGAGCTCCAGCTGCTAGACATTGCCTTGTGTGGAGTATTTTATAATGCTAGGGATGGTAAACCGCTAGTAGGGGATGTTGCGGATACAAGTTTGGTCTTTGTCTTGCTTGATCAGTTCTTGTATCTGAAGTCTTGGGCAATGAAAACTGAAAGGAGAGAGGGAGCTGGAGAGATCTCCATAGGAGGATTGGTCACACCAATTTGGGTAGCCTGCGATGTGCCTTTGAAGGGAGTGGCACATGAGCCGAGATGGCTAGATATCGAGTACATGACACTGGCGAGATTTTTGGCCTATGAGAGGCCAAATGATATGCTGCTCTGCAAGTTCGTTCATCCAGCTGCTGGAGCCACCCAAATGATCCTGCCCAACGTCGTGTGCACAAAAATCCGGCTAGGGGACAACATAGACTTCACGCCACCATTGGAGGAGCTGTACAACCCTGAGGAAGAATCTGAATCTGAAGAGAGGGAGCCGACTGGGCAAGGACAGGGAAATAATTCAGAGGACTGTGACTTCGAAGAGTATGTTTTCTCACAAAAGCAACCTGTTGGGGGTGAGGGAAGCTCACAAGAGGATCAGATGGTTGAAGAGGATGAACAAGTTCCTGGCTAGGAAAGTGAAGGACCTTACCGGCTCAGTGACGGTGATGGGAGGACAGATCAGGGAGTTGCAAAACAAGGCAAGTTGTGCCTCAGCTCCCACTTCAGCGTATGCACCCACATGGATGGGGAAGAGCGGACCACTAGGAGGAATTCGAGGATTAGCACCTCCAAAGCCTCACAGAGCGTCATCTTACGAGCCCCAAGCAGAGGAGGATGTCACCAGACCCGACAGATCGCGGAGAAACCACTCAGATGCCTGTCCGACGCCAAACCCGATGGGGTACATGATGCCGTATCCGATGCAATCATCGAGCACACATCCGGGTGACCACTCGGGTCCTTTCCCTCCGACATATCAGATGCAGTATCTGATGCCGTACTCGATGCATCCTGCGAGCGGCTATACTGGTGATCATTCCGGACCTCTCCCACCGTACCCATCGCACTATCCGATGCCCTACCCGATGAGCTACGCGATGCCTTACCTGATCAACCCCTCGGATGCTGGTCCGAGCAAGTCGTTTGTGCACATAACCGAGCTCTCTGATGAGCGAATCCCAGCGCCTGCTGAAGCCAGTGAAGATCCTGGCTACACGTTGGCGAGCATGGAGGCTGCCACAACCTCCTTCTTCACCAACCCATGAGGTACCACTTTCATCCAAACCATTGTCTATACCATTGCATTTTCTTTTGTTTTATTTTGTGTGATTCTCAGACTTCTTTTTCAGACTTTTATTTACACAGTGGACTGTGTAATTTAAGTTTGGAGGAGGGTCTGAGAATGTATATAACATTGTGTTTTATTTTCTTATTTTCTTATTTCAAATTTTTGCATACTAGTTTTATTCATTTGAGTCTGCATCTATTTGCATAAAAAAAAATTGAAAATTTTAAAAACAAAAAAAATGTGTGTTCATGTAGTTGCATTTAAATATTATGATTGAGTCTAGATTGCTTCATATAGGATTGTTGCATATGCATCGTAGGGGACAATGATTAAAACCACCTTGTTTAAAGACAAACCTTAGGATTGAAGTTATAGCCCTTAATCACAGTTCATTGTTGTTAGATCAATCTTTAAAAAAAATGAAAAATCTTTGTTTAGAACCTTGTGTCTTTTGAATGCTTCCTCCACTTGCTTGAACATTGAATCATCTCTATATTATTGGACTTAACCTGAACTTAAATTGTCTTGCTTTTGGAATTGGAATACTTGCTCATGGTAACTTTAAACTCAGGTTAACACTCTATTTTTTGCCAATCTATTCGTTTAACCCGATTTATTTTTTCCTACCCATGAACCCAAACCTTTCTTTCAAACCTTGTTGTGAATTGTTGAGTGAGGCATTTTCATTGTGTTATAGGTTGTGAAACCTTGAAAGTATTGAGAACGACAAAGAACTGGCTCTTGATTTAGCTAAGTTAGAATCATTTGGACTAGCTAATAGAATCGGTTTTGAAAGATAGGTGGTTAGCATGATTATTTGGGGTTGGGTTGAGGAATTAAAAGGAAATTAAAGAAGAAAGTCTCTAAGGTTCGGTTCAATTAGCTCTAAGTCTCTAAGTAAAAAAAAAGAGAAAAACATCTTGCTATAATCTCCTAGAAAAAGAAAAAGAAAAAGAAAAAAAATATATATAGAAATGTTATTAGGAGTTTAGCAAAGAAAGAAAAAAAAAGAGCTAAATGTTTAAAATTAAGACTTTAGGGATTATAAAAAAAGGAGAGTTAAAATCAAGGTTGTGGGTAGTTGTATTCTAGGGGGTTTGATAAAAAAAAAAAAAAAAATGAATGAGAAAAAGGTAGATTATCAAGAGTTAAGCTTTGTATGCCCTAATTGTTCTCAATCTTAGATAGTTTTCACAACTGTCTAGCATTCCATCTTTTGAGAGAAAACCACCCAAAGATATTGTTTGAAACCACCCTACCCAAAAAAAACCCTTACCCTTGAAACCGATTGAGCTTGATTCACCTTCCATTTGCAAGAATTCGCCAAACACTTAAATGAATGTGAAAGAGATGTTTTTTAGAATTGCAAGTCTTTACTTTTAGTTGGAGGTTGAACTAGATCGATGCATGGTAATAAGCATAGAAAATATTTGTAAGTATGTCGATTAATCTTAGCACCATTAAACTATCTTTAAGGACTATAGCTTGAATCCTTCGATTAGCATAAAAAAGGTATGAGTCCCCATTTTTAATCCGCATCCTCCTACTTCCTTGCTAGAGGACTAGCAAGATTTAAGTTTGGGGATGTGATAACTCTCTAAATTACATGTTTTAAGCATCATTTTTGTCCATATTTTGCATTATATATACCCTAACCATAGCATTTTTAGGTCATTTACTGTAGGAATTCGTATTTAGGCCATTTAAGGTGTTGCATTCTTGCATTTGCACATTTTGGATGAAAACAGGTGCTTTAGAGCCTAAAATAAGGAGAAACAAGGTCAAATCCGAGCATGTACCCGAAGGAGCTATCGAGCAGGAAGAACAGTCTGAACCCCAACCCGATCGAGGACGATCCAAGAGAAGGAAGAACAACCCGAAGACCTACCCGAGGAACAACCTGACCTTATCCTCGTGCACCCCATCGAGCAGACCCTCGGGCAGGACTAGGAAGCTAGGTTAAAAGGTTTTCCATATATAAACCCGCTCTTCTTCCTCTCGCCCTAGCACACCGTAGACACTCAATACAGAGAGCGAGAGCTTCTGAGAGAGATCTTGAGCGACTCAAACACTTTTTGTTAGGATTTATTTTACATTTCTTTTGCTATCCTTTTAGATTTCTACTTTGTACTCTTTTACTTCTATCTTATTTTCAATACAATGCAATTTTCATTTATCTTTGTTTTTATGTTTTCTGCAATGAGATCTGAGTAGTGAAACAAAGTTTCTAGGGATGGGATAGACAATTATGTGTTCTTGATCGGTTAGGATGTCTTAGCTTGGTTGTTTATGTTATATAAGTTCCTTTCTAGATTGGTGTTCTTAATGCTATCAATAGACCGAGAGGTTGAGATTAGATCTAGGGTGTTTTGCCATCGAGTGATGTAGTTGAAATGCTTGAATCAATCAATGCTAGAGATTTTCTCACTTAGCCTAAGAGATTAGATGTGTAAGGAGTTTATTGACAATAATGAATCGGTTTGTATTGCCTGCTTGGTCATGTTTCTCCAACGAGAGTTGGGTAGGGGAGTGATTAATGTTGATTGTTTCTATCACGAGAGTGTTTTAACAAGATTTTTGAGATTCATTGTCTAGGGAATATTTGCTTGAGGCATGTAGGGCATCCATACTGGTCAGGAACACTTAGGAGTCGATTAATCCATCCTTAGGAGCTTTCGCATCTTGATTGTTTACGTTTTTATTCATAACTTGACCCTATACCCGAACTGGTACTCGATCACCAGCTTCGTGTACACCTTCGAGCTGTTCATACTCTTCTTGTTTACCCGATCACTCCACCCGATCCTGTACTCGATTGCTTGCATCGAGTGCTTAGGTCGTGTGGTTCTTGTTTATTTATTCTCTTTTAATTATTTTAGGATTGTTAGATCAAACCCCATTTTTGCTTGGCTTGACTTGCATAGTTTTGATCATATCTCATCTGCTATCATAACAACCATTTGGATTGATAATCCTTTGTACTACAACTGCATAGGGAATTGATACCCTGGGTGAAAATCCTATTATCAAAGGTCATCTTGAGTTGGGACTCTGAGATACTCTTGCTCATACAGTCATATGATTCCTTTGCAAAATCTTTGCAAGCACTCCAAAGCTGTAGTATTTCCAATTTTGATGTATTCATCCACTGCGTTGGCTGCCACACCATATGCTAACATTCACATGGTCGTGGTACATTTTCCTAATGGAGATATACCTTCTATGTTAGCTGCGTCAAATCGTTGGGTGAAGTAGTTATCGTTGCTTGATAGGTCTCCAACAATCTGAAGGAAAACATGTTTTTGCATCCGGAATCAGCGACGAAACATTGCATTGTCATGTAGGTTGATTGGCAAATTAGTTGTCAATTAGTCTTTGATTTGCTGCTAAATGATCTCTCTTGACGTATTTTCTCTTTCTACGAGGTGGATAGTCTTCCTCTCTTTTGTTTTGACGCTCGCTAAACCGGTTGTGTATATACCTCTCTTCAGTTTCAAACTATCTTTTGTAAGCTTTAATATCAAAAGGATGTTCTAATGAATCCATTGAGTTTTTTTTTAGTTAAGTGAGATTTGTGGTTTTGGTACATCAATGGAAGAAAGTGAAACAACCCTACCCATTTTATAAAAAAAAAAATATAATCCCTCCGTTTCATTATATAAGATGTTTTAGAGATTTTGTTTTGTTTTATAATATAAGATATTTTCAACTTTCTTAAACTTTCTTAGCAACTTTTAGATTAATTTCATTTTTTTTTATGCAGTCTTGTTTATGATTGGTTAAACTTTTAAAAAGTAAACATTAATTATTATGCGTGCTTTTAACTAAAACATCTTATATTTTGAAACGGAAGAAGTATATAATAACAATATAAATATTTGATTATAACCAACCAGCAAACCATCAATAACCAAACATACACAGCGGAAGACATATCAAACCAACTCCAATGTATTAAAATACAATACCAATCATAACCAATAAAAATCAGCAACCTAACATGCTTCTAAACTAGGTACCAACATAAGTAACATAACCAATAATACAACTGAGACCTTAGATCATCCTCCTCCTCATCCTCCTCATCGCCATGATTCCACGCTACACATGTATTACCTGCACCACAAACAATGAGATGTGTGAGTATTACCAGAAATACCCAGTGAGGCGATCCTCCCATCTACGATCTATACACACAAGCAAATCAAGAGTACAACCACAAATAAAACATAACAAACCAGTGAAACAACCAGACCCATTTTTTTTAATAAATAATAAATAAAATATATATAATTAAGCATCCCATACTACTTAATAAAACCAACCCCAACCACAATTCATCATTAAACCAACAACAACCAATATGCACAGCGGAAACATACCAATAATACAGAACCAACATATCATCAATACATTAACATTCTTAACCATTCTATCCAACAACCTAGCTTAACTCTATCCAAGGTTCCAACATAAACAATATAACCAGCAACACACAAACGAGACCCTAGATCATCCTCTCCTCATCGCCATGATTCCACGTCACATACCTACACACCACAAACAACAATTGAGATGCGTAAGTATTATCATAAAGACTTAGTGAGGAAATCCTCCCATCTACTGGGCTATACACACAAGTAACTGAGATTCAAATGTTAAGCAACACAAACAACACAACAAACCAGGAAACCAAGCGACAAACAAGCTGGTTTCGACCGACACCAAAATGGTGTCAATCGACACTGACTCCTACTTGGTGTCGACCGACACCCCCCTGGTGTCGATCGACACCAACCCCATAGACACGTTCTGCACGAACCTGATCATCGAATCTCCGTTTCTAACCATCTCCAATTTGTCCTAAACTCACCCAAAAGCTTCAGGAACCTAAGGGAAACCATAACACAACCACCACAAGCAAGAAAACACCACAAACAACATAGAACAAGCAAAATAAAGAGATCTCAAGCTTAGATCAGCCATGGTCATGCACTCACCTCTTTTGCAGGAAGTTCAGACCCTAAACGACGAATCCAACACCTTAGGAAGCTTCCCTTCTTCTCTAGCACAGGATCTCTCCTCCACAGGAACATATCTCCCAAACAAGCCAAGAATCTCCCCCAAGAACCACCAACTCTCAAGCGCTTCTCTTTTCTCTCTTTTTCTCTCTATAAGCGGCGACCAACAACAAAACTCACGACCCTAGGTCAACTTTCCATTAAATACTCGGTTTGGGGATTCCACTTAAACCAAACCGACCCAAATCGACAAAACAAATCAACTCGGTCGAACCAAAGTTGATGGTGTCGATCGACACTCCCCTTGGTGTCGATCGACACCCTCTCCCAAAACCCACAATTTGGTTCGCGGATGTTACAACTATTCATTAAATAGAACACCCAATAACACATTCACCACACCTACACATCATCACACAAAACAATTCATACAACCCAATCGCTTAGATAAGCTTATGGTCCCGCACTCACCAGAAAAAACTATCCTCGCATTTGAAACAGTCCAGAAACATCCTACAACAAGTCACACACAACCAAAAGCAACCTTGAAGCAAACTGGACATAAACATCATAAAAGAATAGTCTCAAAGACAAAACCCTAAAATTAAAATCAACCGTTAACTATCAAATCCCTCCGGTGAAAAGCTAGCCGTAGATGTCACGAAGCTTTTCAAAAAATCTCGTGCAGATCGAAAACCAGACGAGACCACGATCTCAGTTACAATCCCCAATGGTCCCAACTTGCATATGAGAAAACGTGTCCCACGAAACTGCCAATAACTCACGAAGTTTAAACCCAAATTCACTTATGTAAATAGGAGAATCTACAAAAAATGCTTAGGTACAACTGTACCAAAAAATCATTACCTTAGGAAACGATTTCAGCAGTCAAACTCTCCTTCTTCCAAACCCTAACAATTCTGTTTCTTTTTCTTCTCTCTAAAACAAAGTTTTGTTGATCTCCTGCTTCTCCTTCACACCAAATCAACCAAGAGGTCTCTCTTTCTCACAGACCAACAACAACAATCACAAAAGAGAACGAGGCGTCATCCTCATAAAGAAAAAATATGGTTTTTTGGTTTAATTTGATTAAACCAGGTTTATCAAAACCGAAATTTATTAACCACCCTTTGGCTTAATTAATAACTCGACTAGCTTAGTAAACCAACCAGAAATTAGACCAAATTCTCTCTAATTCTCGATATAAACTCTAATATTTCATATTTTTGGGACACGTGCGTTACATAAAGAGTCCCTATTTATAAATAAAAAATGGCTGGAGGATTGAGTTTGAATTGAGTGGTTGAAACCAAAAATCACCGAAAAAGATAAGATTCTCTTATTAAAAAACAAAATTCACTGATTATGAAAACATAATGTGACAATACAAATTATTAAAGAAAGAAAGTGACAAACACACATTATTAAAGCATAACGAGAAAATACAAATTATAAAAGGAGAAAATGACAAACAAACATTATTGAAGGAGTATTTGACAAACACACATTATTAAAGAAGAAAGTGACAACACACATTATTAAAACATGAAATGGCAAAACACAAATAGCCACTTGACAATAATTAATTATCAAATAAATTGTGGCTCAACTTCTGCAACAGCTCTTTGCCCTTGTCGTTGAGATGCTCCTTTTCAGTTAGCATGAGATACATCTTCATCTTCTTAGCCAGCGTCTTTTCCTTAATCAATTGGTTTGTCTCCTTTTCTAACATGGTTATGTTGTTCAATTGAACTAGTTCTTGCATCTTTAATTGTTTGAATTTGCTCCATTCTTCGTTGAACACTTACAATGCTACACCCTTACCTTTCTTTTCAGCCTTTTTCTTAGCAGCATCCCTCCCCATTGGACGAAGTACGAACACTAGATCCTACAGATTTGGAATCACTAGCATCACTCTCGTGGGATATCTTAGATCCACTGCTTCTAGAGCCATTATTTCCTCCTACTTGAATATCATAACGTGGTTGATGACGGATTGCGAGCCACTCTTTTGTATATTTCAAATTTTCATTACCAGCACTTGAATAAAATTCATGCGCTTTTGCCAATACATCATCGTTCGACCACCCGTTTTGTTGCATATGTTTAGTGTTATCGTAAGCGCCAACCCATGTTCCCATGCTTTTGTTCATGTAGTTGTAGTGATTTCTGCATGAAACTCCATCACATGGAATATCAAATGAGCCATGCTCATTACATTACTCAGTAAATTTACCTATTTGAAATTTACGAAACGCTAATAGGTACGCAATGCACTTAACTAATATATAAGGAATCGATTTTTTATTGAATGGTTGAAACAGCAAACAAACATTAAAAGCCAAAAACCACATTATTACATGAAATGGAAAACCAACATTATTGCATGAAGTTTCAATACACATGACAAACATTAAAGCGGAAGATACCAAATAAACATTAAAGCAAATAGATCATGACACAACTTAACAACCGCTAATTTCCAAATAGATCATAACTCAACTTTTCAAGCAAATCTTTGCTTCGATCATCGAGGTGCTCCTTTTCATTTAGTTTCATAAACATTTTCATCTTCTTAGCTTCAGTCTTTTTTTTCATCAACTTGTTTGCTTCCTCTTACCTCTTCGCTATTTTTCTAATTGTTCCAACTCTTGCTCTTTCAATTGTTTAGAATCATTCCACTCTTCAGTGACGGCTTCCAAGGCTGCACCCTTACCTTTATTTTTACCTTTTTTATTAGATGCTTCCCTCCCCATTGGACGAGCACTACTACAGAGTTGGAGTCATTTGGATCACTCTCATGGGATCTCTTAGATCCACTGCTTCCCGAGCCGGATTTCCTCTTACATGACTAGCATAACGTGGTTGATCACGGACAACAAGCCATTCTGACATTAAATTGAAATGTCCATTCTTACCACTTGAATATAGTTCATGTACTTTTGCTATGACATCATTCTCGGACCACTCGCTTTGTTGCATACGCTTAGGCACTATCATGAGAGCCTATCCATTTATCCAATTTTTGGTTCACGTAGTTGAAATGATTTTTACAAGAAACTCCATCATGCGGAGGATCAAATGAGCAATGCTCATTACAATACTCAATAATTTTACCCCAATATGATTCACTCTTTTGGTTTCTGCCAACAATGTTGTCTGTTCCAAATTTAATCCATCCACTCAATAGCACCAAATTTTGCTCAGTCGTCCATTTGGGGCTTTTCCGGCGAGTAGAGGTTGAATCTTCTGTATTTGGAGTTGCTTCAGCACTGTTCATCCCTACAAGAGTTATTACTTGTGTGGAAGATCTGGAAAATTCGATTGCTCTAACATCTTGAACACTTTCATTGCCCGTTGGAGTAGAAGAATATTGAAGTGGTTGAGATGAATATGACACCATTGATCCATAATATGGATTATAGTTTGGAACAGATGATGAGATTGAAAAATTTGGCGGAAAGCCATAATTTGGGATATTTTGGGATTTGTTGAAATAAGGATTTTGATAATTGTTGTGATTTAGAAAGGGAAAAGGGTAATTAGTATAATTTTGGGTAGGATTGTTGTTGTGATCCATTCCAAAAAGAAAAATATATGAAATAAACAAGAGTTTATTAGAGAAGAATTAGAAAAATCATATATATAAAAGTAAGGTTTCACTCTCTCCTTATTGGTCCATTTGGCAATGCAATTTTAACAAAAAAAAAATATTTCTATTAAAACACAAATTAAAAACAATTAATTTTCACATTTAACTCACATAATATAAAACTGAAATCATATAAATTCTCCCTATAAATTATGCATTAACTTTTTTCTCCACTAAGTTGTATTAATCAATTGTATTAAAACAAAACAATAAATTAGAATTGTAACTCTCATTTTTCTAAATGTAATTTTTCATCATTTCTCTTCCTATAAATACTCATTATCTTATTATCTTAGTCTATCACTCTTTCATTCTCTCATCTTCTTCCACTACTCTCAAATCTCTTTTTTGTTTTGTTTTGTTTTGTTTTGTATTTTTTTTGTTATTGTTGTTGTATGGGTTATAAAAAATCAAATCAAATATCATTGTAAAAGCTTAGTTTTAGAGTTTGTATGATATGTATATCTTATATATTTATTTTAATCTTTTAAAATGTTTATCTCCATTTTCTATTTTATATTAACATCTTATAAGTCATTATTTTCATACTTCCTTACAATATTCACCACACAATAAGATCATAAAGTTGAAATGATCCATATGTAATTATCTATTATGTCTCTGGTTATCTCACATATTCATGTATCATTTTTAATAATTTATAAAGATCAATATAATATTTAAAGATCAATATAATTATCCATTTATCCATTTATAAAGACTATTTTGTTTTGTGATCCAATTGTAAATCTGCAGAGATCAATATATTTTTTTTTTTTATGATTTGAGGTTTTTGAAAACAAAAAGAACATAATTAAACAATTGGTTTTTAGTGTCTTTAATCTAAATAAAAAATGATCCAAAAAAAAAAAACATATTCAACTGGAACTTAAATATAAAAATAAAATATAATTTTAAAAATATCATTTCACTAAATTCTCTAAAGATGAAACCATTAGTATGAAATCTAGCACTATAAATTAAATTGATGAGTGAAAACCAAAAAAATATAAGTTATCCTTGGGATTTTAAAAATTATTGAGATTGAAGAATTCATATAATTTTATAAGAAAACTAATTTAGTTTGTCACTTAAAAAGTAATATTTTTTATTTTGAAATATTATGTGTAAGTGTTGAGTTTATATCAACAAACAACCAAATCATGTGAATTTTGATTCAGCCACTTGGTATTCCTTTTATTTTAGGTTATAAAAAATTAAAATATTTATTTATAATTAAAGACATGTAACTCCATTTAACTCAAATGTAACTCCTATCCAATAATTGTACATTAATTCATTCCTCCTACTAACTTATTATCTTTCAAGAGAAATTATTTTTGGTTAAATTTTAATATTTTTTATTTATTTTGGTTGGCTAAACTTATATTCATATTTTGGTTGGCTAAATTAATATATTTCTCATGTAAAATTATTGTTTATAATATATTTCTCATTTCAAAGTTTAAAGCAATATATCATATATATAAAAGTAAGGTTTTGGTCTCTCCTTATTGGTTGATTTTCATTTAATGTTTTCTAATTTTTTTTTATTTTTTTATTTGCTTTCTAATTGCTTTAAACAATATTTAAGATCCAATAAACACAATACATTTAACTCACACATTAAAATAAAATTATAACTGAAAATAAAATAAATTATGCATTAATCATATTCTACCACTCAATTTTATTCAAACACAATAAATTACTATTGTAACTCCATAGTTCTAAATGTAACTTCCATCATTTCTTATCATATAAATAAGCATTCTCTCAATCTATCATTCTCTCATATTGACATTCTTTTACTATCTCATTTTCACATTCTCTCATTCTCTTCTACAATACCTCAAATCATTTTTTGTTTTTTTTTGTTATTTTTGATTTCTTATTTTTGTTGTATGGGTTTTAAAAAACAAATGAAATATCATTGTTAATGCTAAATTTTAATTTTAGAGACTACATGATATATATTTTACATTGTTCTTACTTTAAAAGATTTATCTCCTTTTTCTAATTTGGATTATTATCTTATAAGTAATCATTCTCTCCTCCTCTCCCACCAATATCAAATGTTGTTATATCTCATATGTGTTGTAACTTGTAAGAGTTTGATTCTATATTTTAATGTAGAAAGTATTATATATATTTAACATTGTTTTCAATTTTTATTTTATTTATATAAAAAAATATTTCTTTTATATTTCTTGCCTTTCTAATCTATTCATATTTATTTTTTAAATTTGCATAGTTAAATTTAAATTCACATATGTTGGTTTTAACAAAACAATCAACTTTATTTGAGAATTAGATGTTCCTATTCATTTTTAAACGATCAATGTGTAACATATAAGCATTTTGTCTTGCAATCACAAGTTCCATTTCCATTGCTTAACTCCATGGTTAAACTATAATATATGTTGTCCTATTTGTAGGAATAACAACATACTTATTTAATTTATTTAAAAGAGCAGATGATTAAACGAAATAAACATTTCTCCAAATTTTATAATTCAATCAGTGAGTGTACTTATTACTTTGAAAAACTTTTACATTGAAGTTCATAAAATCATATAAGAAAACTAAAATACTATATCACTTCAAATTTGGAAGGAAACACTTGGTATTCCTTTTTAAAAAAGTCAAGACACATATAAAAATTTATTAATATTTAACTCACTTTAAAGACATTAAAGGTCATTTAACTCAAAAATAACTTCTATCCAATAATTTCATACATTCCTCCCACAAATAAAAAAAAATATATATATATATATATATATATATATGTTCAAGATTGTATTTAAATATTACATAATTTTTTAGTTAGCTAAATTTATAGTCACATATATACAATATATATACATAAGAATTTATATTACTTATTAACACCATAATTCGACCCATTATTTGCTTAACTCAATATTGGTTTCAAAGCCAACTAAAGAAAAACAGAAACGATCTTATTGATATTAGACCAAAACATGGGCATACAAACATAATCACTTACACGGAAGATATTTTTAAAAAATAACTTATTATTGCAACATCAACGTATGAAGGGTTTACATAAGCAGTTAATTAGAAAATCTATAATACAATAAATGTATTGGAAACAATATCAGTCAATGATAAGATTGGATCCTCAAAAGCAAGAAACAACATCTTCATAATTCATAAAAAAATAAACGCCACAATTATACACATCTAAACGAAATGGTATAAACATATAGTGTATAAATAAAAGTGACGGCAAAGCCCGTATATGCCTAACTAAAACGAAATAATACAAAAGAGAAAACGAAAAGACAAAAAAAAAAACAAGAAAGTGCCAACTACACCACAACCCACGCGTTGCGTGGGGAAGCACCTAGTATAGTATAAATGATGGTTTTTTTTTTTTTTTAAGTGACCTTAGTGCAATGACCAAAAGTAAGTCCTTAATGCACAAGACACCATCACACCAGGGATCGAGTCCCGCTCCCAACGAATGTAGGATTAGGCTAAGGGGCCGGCCTGTTGTGGCCCAATGGTTGACAAAAAAAAATGATGGTTTTTCTGGGTGTCGGAATAAAATGAACCAAGTCTCTATTAAAAAATGATTAATTTTGATATAAACATTATTTTATATAAAAATTATTTACTACATAATAATTAATTTTAAAATGATAAAATAAATAAAAAATCTCCAAAATCTCACTCTCCAATAAAAATACAACACATTTCTCTCTCACAAGTTTTTTCTTTTTCGACAAAAAAGAACAAAAAAATAAAAACTTGAGCATCCGCGCATGTGTTTTTGGGGCCAGAAAATTTCAGATTCTACAAGAATTAATACACGTAAATTTTTTCTTTTTTTCAACACCCTCATTGCAATCATTAGACTGTTTACAATGGGGTTGTTGATAATAAAATTCAACTGCTTAATTGATGCAATGGAGGTGTTGAAAAATGGAAAAAAATGATGTGGATTCACAAGTGTTGAAATCATTTCAACGGGTTGAAAAAAAAAGGGTGTAATCTTTACATGTGCCATGTGTTTACTGGACCAAAAAAAATATGTGCAACAACATATGAATAGATACATCCAAATATAATGGATTGTATTTATTGGGTTTTTTTTACATCTACATTATTGAAGATAATTATTGTTATGATATTTACTTAAAAAAAAATTATACCAAAATTCATCATTTTCATATTCTATAAATAGAAACTTTTTCATTAGATTTGGACAAAAAAACCCTTAATTAAATTATATGTTTCATTAGACTTGTTTCATTAGCTTGTTTCATTAAATTAGAACATAAATTTAAATAAAACTAAAAATAAAAAACTATTTAACTCTTAATGACGTTAATTAAAATTTAAACGATAGTCGTTATTAATACGTAATCAGAAAAACTAAAACATAAAAGAAATTAAAAATAATGAAATAAAAAAGGGTGGGGTATGATATTGAATTTTATTAAACAAATCATTGTAAGGTGTAAAATTTTAGTGGATGTTGAATAATTAGGTGGAAGAGAGAGAAGAGGATGTGGAAGAGAGAGATATGATGTGGAGGGTGTTGAATCTTAAAACCATTGTTGATAGTCTTAAAGAGTTAAATAATTATTTCAACACCCCCGTTGTTGATGGTCTTAAGACTATGTGCAATGGCAAAAAAATTCAACACCCTTCTTTTTCACTTTTTAACGCTCCACATCATATTCTCTTTCTTCCACATCATAATTCAACACCCACTAAATTTTTTAACATTATGTACAATGGTTTTTTTTTTTCAACACCCTCCACCTCAACTTTTAACATTCCACATCATTTTCTGTTTCTTCCACCTAATCATTCAATACCCAAATCAATTTTAACCTCTTCAATAGTTTTGTTTAATAAAATTCAACACCTTACCCCACTATTTTTACTTTATATTTTTATTTTTACTTAATTTGATAACAACACATTTATAGTAATTTAAAATTAATAAAATTACATTATTATTTTTTAATTTGGAACAGCTGATGGCATGAAAAAATTTAGAACAGCTGATGGCATGAGAAAATTTGGTGAAAACCCATAATTTGGTACATTTTGGGGTTGATTTGCATATTGGTTTTGAAACTGATAATTGTTGAGATTTGGATAGTTGAACGGATGATTAGAAGAATTTTGAGTGTTAAACGGATTGTTATTGGGATCCATTTAACAACAGAAGAAAAGTTTAAAAAAGTATAAAGAGTTGATAGGAAGATATAGGAGAAAGTTATAGTGAGAAATGAAGTTTTTTTTTTATGTCCAAATGAAACGAAAATGGTCTCTATATATAGATTTTAAAAAATTATGAATTTTGATATAAATTTGTATTTAAAAACAAAATTATTAAAACCAAATAATTGAGTATAAATAATTGAGAGGAGATAAAAAAACACAAAAATCTGGATAGCCAATAGGAAAACAACAGATAAAAAGAAAAAGAAAAAAATTTTGTCGGTAAAAAAAAAAACTTTCTCTCACCACTCCCTTGAATCACAAGCTGACACGTATTACCCTAAACCCCATTTGCTTTGCATTCAACCCGTTGAATGTATTCAACTCAATTGAATCCACATCGATTTTTTTTTTATTCAACACCCTTATTGTAGACATTAAACTGTTGAATAAAAGATTCAACAAGCCCATTATAACTAGCCTTACAATAGTTAGTCCACATAAAATGGGGTAGTTGAATAAAAAATTAAACTGTTTAATCACTACAATGAGATTGTTGAATACAAGTGGATTAATTGGTGTTGAAAACATTCAACATGAAAAGAAAGAGTGACCAATGCTAACATGTGGCAAGTTTTGAGAGACTGTCAGTTTTTTTCCTTTTTTTTAATGAAGATTTGTGAAAGGATGACAAGTGCAGTAATTTTATTGGTGATTGAGATTTTGGAGATTATTTTCTCAACATATATTTTTAAGATCAATTATTGTATAACAAAAAGTTTTTTTCTAAAATAATTTTCATATCAAAATTTATTATTTTATGAACTGTATAAATAGATATTTGGTTCATTTTGTTTGGACAAAAAAAAATTTATTCCTACTATAGTTTTCTAGTTATTATCTGATAAACTCTTATTTATTTCTTAAATTAGTTAGAAATATAAAATAAAATAAAATAAATAATGTAACTTATATTAATTTTATTTTCTTTAGTTTCAATTATTGTTATCAATATGTAGTTATAAAATTATATAAATAAGATAAATATAAAGTAAAAATGGTGGGGTAGGGTGTTGAATTTTATTAAATAAAACAATTGGAGAGGTTAAAATTGAATTGATTATTGAATAATTAGGTGGATGAGAGAGAAGATGATGTGGAGTGTTAAATTGAGGTGGAAGGTGTTGAATGTTTTAACCAATGTACATGGTCTTAGACTATGTGCAATGGGGCTGTTGAATTTGAAATTCAACTGTTGAATCCCCACAACGAGGCTGTTGAAAAAACTAAAATGTCGATGTGGATTAAAATTCAACAGGTTGAAAAAAAAATTATTCGGACCGCATATGCCACGTGACAGAAGATAACTGGAGTGTGTATTTTAAACAGATGCTGGGCGATTGAAAGTTTTTTTGTTTTTTTTTTGTTTTTTTATTTATGATTAGGACACTTGTTAAGTTGTAATTCGCTGTTATGATTTTGGAGATTTTTATCTCATCCTATCTATTTAGGATCAATTATTATACAACATACATTTTTTTATTATAAAAAATATATCGAAATTCATAACTTTTTAAACTCTATAAATAGACACTTGTTTCATTTCATTCGGACACATAAAAAAAAAATATCATTTCTACCATAATTTTCTTATTATTCTCCAATAAACTCTTGTTTTCCATCATTTTTTTTTTGAAATGGATTCTAACAATAATCCTACTCAAAATTCTAGTAATTTTCCTTTTCCGTATCCAAATTCCAACAATAATTCTATGCAAAATTCTTCTAACTATCCTTTTCCCTATCCAAATCCTAGCAATTATCAATTTCAAAATCCTTCTTTCAACCAACCTCAAAATATTCCAAATTATGGTTGATATTTCAAAATTAATTTAATTGTTATTAATATGCAATCACAAAAATAAAAATATATATGAAAAATATGAAATAAAAATTGTGGGGTAGAGTGTTGAATTTTATTAAACAAAACCATTGTAGTGTTAAAAATTTAGATGGGTATTGAATGATTATGTGGAGGAAAGAGAATATGAAGTGGAATGTTAAAAAGTGAAAAAGTACGGTGTTGAAACATTTTAGCAATGCACATAATCTTTTAGACCATGTACAATAATTTTTTTTTCAACACCCTCCACTTCAATTTTTAACACTCCACATCATTTTCTCTTTCTTCCACCTAATCATTCAACACCCAAATCAATTTTAACCTCTCCAATAGTTTTGTTTAATAAAATTCAACACCTTACCCCACTATTTTCACATTATATTTTTATTTTTACTTAATTTGATAACAACCCATTTATAGTAACAATTAAAATTAATAAAAGTTACATTATTATTTTTTAAATTGAATGTTATATTCTTAGCTAATATTTTACTATAACAAAAATAAAAATTATTATTATTAAAACAAATAAAATTACACAAACTTAAAATTCGGAAAATACAAACACACAATACAGCTAATAAAACGTACATAACTTAATTAGTACAATCATCTTAACTTAAATCACTCACAGAAATTTAAAAACCTCTTTAAACATGGAACATCCCGAATTTTGCCCATATGTGTTTGACTAGATCTGCTTGAAATTCATGATGGACATTTAAATCACGTAATTGACATCTAGCACGCACATGATTTGCAAAAGCAGATAGCACCTCGGTAGAGAATGGTTGTGGTGTACTAGAACCACTAGCCTCAGAATGATCATAATCAGTCCAATGTTGTGCATATGTATCTCGTTCATCCTCAACAATCATATTATGTAATATAATACATGACCGCATGATCATAGCTAAATCGGCTATGTCCCACAAATGTGCTGGTTCGCGAATGATTTTAAATTGAGCTTGTAACACTCCAAATGCAAGTTCGATGTCCTTCCGACATCCTTCTTGGTGTTGTGCAAATAACTTGTCTGGTTCATTTTGAGGATGACGAATTGATTTGACGAAAGTTGGATAAGAAGGATAGATACCATCAGCTAGATAGTATGCCATATCATACGGGCGTTGGTTCACAAAGAAGTTCACTTCTAGAGTATTTCTTTGTTCAACATCATCAAACACTGGTGTACAATCTAGAACATTGATATCGTTCAATGTGCCTGGATACCCAAAAAAGCATATCATATCCATAGATCATGAGATGCAACTGCTTCAAGAATAACAGTGGTGGTTCCCTTATCTCCTCGAGTAAATTGACCTTCCCACGCCGTAGGACAATTTTTCCATTCCCAGTGCATGCAATCAATACTTCCAATCATCCCCGGAAACCTCCGCATCTCGCTGACATGCAAAATTCTTTGGAGGTCATCTCGATTTGGAGCTCTGAGATACACTTGCTCATACAAATGTATATTTCCTTTACAAAATCTACGCAAGCATTCCAATGTTATAGTACCTCCGATTTTGATGTACTCATCGACCGCGTCTGCCGCCATATCATATGCTAACATTCGCATAGCTGTGGTATATTTTGCTAATGGGGATATACCTTCTTTATTGGCTGCATCAACTCGTTGGGTGAAGTAGTTGTCACCCGGGAAAGGATAGCCGCCGCATCCGGCAATCGGGAGCCGGAAAATCCCATCCCACAGGAGGTAGGAGAGACGTCCCGATCTTGTGAGGTCGCTCCGAACTCAAATACTGTCGACCCTGGGGTGTCTCCCCTTCAGCTAGAACTCCGAGAGTACCGAGCTCGGCGAAAAAGGATGAGCGCGTATATTCGGGCGCTTCGGCTGAAACTTGACCAGCTCCATCGTTTTTACTGTTTAGAGGGAACCATTCAAGTCCTGGAAGACCCTATCGTTGAAGGTTACTTCTTGGCACACTGGCGAATGGTCCGTCTACTTGATGAGCATAAGGCGTGCAAAGAACTGGTCGATCGGATGGATGTACCCGATCTTCCGGAAGGCGATCGCGAACCCCTGGGGGAAACCGCCTTCCCGTTCGTGACGGATGTCTGGGCCTATCGAGCTTGCTTGACTAGGTTAATCCGATACGTCAATTTCCTGGAGTCGTCGGGTCAAGCCTTCCGCGAGTGCCATCTTCTTGAAGGCCCATGTGCCTTTATAGAGGATATGATGTCCAGAGGCTCCGGATTGCCAATCGAAAGGCTAGAGGCCTTACAACGGGAACGAGAGATCTGGCAAACTGCGGTGAACGAACTCGCAGTGGAGGAACCATTGGAGACTGACATATCTGGCCCAGCTCTCGTCCTGCGATTGCAGGACCGTCCAGAACGCGAGAGGGTTAGTGGCGAAACTTTTGGATCGGGCTCCTCGACCAGAGATCTGCCGTTTAGGCGTATTATTATATATATATATATATTTTTTTTTTTTGGATGAAGTGTAATGGAAACTAATCAAAACGATTCTAGCGAATTTTTATGTTTGAAGTTTGTCCAACAAGATATAGTCGATTCATGTCATGGCTGAGTTATAGCTTAACGGCTGAGTTATAGTCGATTCATGTTATGGCTGAGTTATAGTGAGTTATGATTGAATTATCGAAAGAAACAATATGAAAACAAACGACTGATATTTATACGACTGATTATATAGCTGAGTTATATTTTATGACGGCTGAGTTATCGTGATACGGGACGAAATGTCTCGTCGATTCATGTGATGGCTGAGTTATAGTGAGTTATAGCTGAGTTATCAATTCATGTGATGGTTGAGTTATAGAACTTGACAGATGAGTAATAACACAAAATAAAATAAATCTCTAACTATAGAGCACAAGTTTTCGCATTGTGCCCAACTTGCTTACATCGCGAACATGCGTGTTGCTTCCTAGGGCGTTTATTTTCAGTGGCAACTTCCAAAGATGATTTAATCCTACGCTTCTTTGGCCTTCCTGGCTGATTCACAACAATCGGAGGCAAGCACTTCTGATTATCCACAACTCAGGAGCAGGTAATGATTCATCTAGAGGCATGATTGAACCAGCCCATCCGTTAACCAAATTGACACTCCTAAATTTTGGATCGCACATGGATATACGAGACACATGCATATGCTCTGCAGTTGCGATTGTATGGATGCATGGTATTTTCTCGTGGTCGAAATGACGGCATGTGCAACTTTTTATTTCTAAATTTACAACATGCAAAGATGATCCATATTTCACTTGCACATGTACAGCATCAATCGTTTGTACCTCCATAAGTCTTGCTGCGGTGACACGGTCCTATTAAGAAAAAACGTTTTAGGCTGAGTTATGAGAACAATTACGTTTTAGACACGGTCCTATTAAGAAAAAATGTTTTAGGCTGAGTTGTGGAAACAATTACGGCTGAATTATTGAAACAACAATGACTGAGTTATGAAAACTATAATGGTAATGGCTGAGATAAGTAAACAATAACGACTGACTTATGTAACTGTTATGATTGTTATCAACATTGACGACTGACTTATGTAAACTTACCTGTAACAGTTTCTCAACACCTCGAGTGAGCGTTGTTAGCTGCGATTTTGCATCCTCTCTGCGTTCAGAAAACCATCTGGTCATCATATCCCGTATCGATTCTAGAAGTCGAACTATGGGAAGACTTCTAGCATTTGACAGTGCATTGTTCATTGATTCTGCAATATTCGTTGTCATTAAATTGTACCTTTCACCCGGGAAATGAACACGCACCCACATTCGAACACCAGCTCTTTGGAGGTATCCATGTAGTTCGGGATGACGTGCTTCAATCTCATTGAAAGCCTCATTAAAATCAGTTAGCCTAAAACACTTTGCCGCTTTTTTCACCAGAGG
>NC_025689.1:28524123-28524727 GCF_000633955.1 Camelina sativa
GTCCCTTTGTAACTACCATGGAGAAACGTTCCGTCGACAACAACAACTTTGCGCATGAAAGCAAACCTAGCAATACTCGCACCAAAAGCAATAGAAACATATTTGAATCTATCTTCATCACCTATTTGAAGACGCGTGACTGTACCCGGATTTTCCCTTCTTAACTTGTATATGTAAGAAGGCAACTCGCTAAAACTTTCCTCAGGAGTTCCCTGATCGATCTGCCTTGCATTCAGCAGCGTTCGATATGCCTTCCAATAACCCATTTGTTGACACCAACAAATTAATAAATCAGCCATAATATATATATAACTCAGCGGATACATTCGAATAAGTCAGCCGTAAATAATCAATAAATGAGCCGTAAAATATAAATAACTCAGCCTATACATAACTATAACTCAGTCATTATTATCAGTAAGTCATTAAAAACATAGTAATTACCTTTAGACTAAATTGCTTATTGAAAATGACTCCGACACTTTTAGGTTTAATATCCGGACCAAGATCACCAAGATAGTCCCTGTAAAGACCTGCCAATACATCAGCTGTTGATTGGCGGCATCTAGTAGAACGTTCCGTCACAGAACATGTGTGTTCCGAA
>NC_025689.1:28525136-28525978 GCF_000633955.1 Camelina sativa
TTTGTCAACGATCTTACCATAATCAAAACAAGTGCCTTCAAATCCCCCACCGCACACTTCGTATGTAGATTCTGCTTTCGAGTCTCTGCTTTGCCGAATCATACTTCCTCTAGCTCCACTAGTTTCTGTAGACTCTTTCGCCGAAAACTCTACACAGAGACGTAGCTGATCGGTTTTCCATAGCCCCAAAAACCATTGCAACTGTCGATCATTGGAGACAAAAACTGGTGGAGTATCATGCGCCATATGTTTCATTGCCCTGTTCGAGAACATGTAGCTCAGCTTTAGCTCATGGCTAAACGAGTCCAATCCGTAGTCTTCAAGAACAAGCTTCTCGTGTGTTGTGCCTCCATCTATCTGCACAACTATACATCCTCTATCATCGGAGTTACTCTGTGTCTTTATCCAATTACCGGACACAACTAGTACCGGAACTGAATCCATGAATGAAGAACAAGGTGGAGAAGAAGTAGAAGAACAAGGTGAAAAAGAAAGTGAAGAAGAAGTAGAAGAACAAGGTGAATAAGAAGGTAAATAGTTCACTTATTAACCAGTTGAAGAACAAGAGTCGAACGACGTTTCGTATTTCCGGAGAAAAAGATGATGACATGGAATGCTGACATGGATGCTACGTCCGACGTGGCAAGTCAGCCATCAAACAATACCATAACTCGGCCTAATTAAAACTCAGCCACAACATGAAAAACATTACAGTAATTAAAAAGCAAAAAAAATTGCTGCCAAAATCAGCCGCTTCATCAACTGAAAATATGTAACTCAGCCGTATCGTTTGATAAGTCAGCCGTAACTGAATAACATTCTAGTAATTAATCTTTTGCTAA
>NC_025689.1:28526181-28535982 GCF_000633955.1 Camelina sativa
AGAGTCGAACGACGTTTCGTATTTCCGGAGAAAAAGATGATGACATGGAATGCTGACATGGATGCTACGTCCGACGTGGCAAGTCAGCCATCAAACAATACCATAACTCGGCCTAATTAAAACTCAGCCACAACATGAAAAACATTACAGTAATTAAAAAGCAAAAAAAAAATTGCTGCCAAACTCAGCCGCTTCATCAACTGAAAATATGTAACTCAGCCGTATCGTTTGATAAGTCAGCCGTAACTGAATAACATTCTAGTAATTAATCTTTTTCTAATAATTCAGCCATCAAATGGCTGAGTTGTCAATAAGTCAGCCTATCACGGCTGAGTTATTGTTTTTTTACAATAACTCAGCCGTAACAACATCTCATAAGTCAGCCGTTTTTCATAACTCAGCCAGTCGAAAAATGGTAACTCAGCCGTGTCGTAGTGATAACTCAGCCAAAAGTTTGACAACTCAGCCGTGTCGTTGTGATAACTCAGCCAAATTTTTGACAACTCAACCATCGGGTGAAAACTCAGCCGTAACTACAGCTGAGTTATGCGCATAACTCAGCCAGATTTAATAAGTCAGCCGTAACGCTTGGCTGACTTATGAGCATAACTCAGCCAGATTTTCATAAGTTAGTCGTCCGCTCTTACTCAAATGTTTTTCCCATAATTCAGCCACAACATATCTATAACTCAGCCGCAACATACTCTGTAACGCGTTATGGCTGAGTTATGGTTACACGTCAGCGATTTCTGACGTGGCGCCTGACGTGGCAATGGCATTTTTGTAATAACGTTTTTTCCGGTAACATAAAACAAGGGCACGCTGGGTATTTTGAAAATACCCGAAACATTCTAGTAATAAAAAAGTTTTTTGTAGATGCTGGTAATATTACCTAAAATGAGTAACATTTGAGTAATTCACTCAAGATATATTAGAAAGTTATAGTGAGAAATGAAGTTTTTTTTGTGCCCAAATGAAAAGAAAGTAATCTCTATATATAAATTTTGATATAAATTTCCTTTTTCAAAAAAATTGATTACAATCAAATAACTGAGAGGAGATAAAAAATCACCAAAATCTGGAGAATCAATAGGAAAACAACAGATAAAGTGAAGAAAAAAAAAGTGTCGGTCCAAAAAAAAAACCTTATCTCACCACTCTCTCCAATCACAAGGTGACACTTATCATTGAACACCCCACTTTCTTTGCATTCAATCCGTTGAATTTATTCAACTGAAACTAATTCACATCGATTTTTCATTTTATTCAACACCCTTGTTAGAGACATTAAACTGTTGAAAAAAATTTCAACAAACCCATTGTTCATAGTCTTATGTTTAATAAAATTCAACACCCTACCCCACTATTTTTATTATATTATTATTTTTTCTATATTTTTATTTCCATGGTTGCATATGAATAATATTTACTAATAAAATTAAGTTAAAATATCAACTAAAATTAAATTATATTAACCAAAGTGACATGATTTTTAAAAACTTTTATTATTATTTAAAATTATTAACTTAAATTTTGAAAATAATAAAAATACAAAAATAATTATTAAAACAAATAAATTACAAAAAACTTTAAAAAAATACGATAAAAGCACACAACACAATTAATAATAAACACACATAACTTCATTAATACATGTGACTTAATTCACAAACAATAAAACTCTTAAATCACATAACATATAGAGACATAATAAGAAAAGTATGGTAGAAATGGTGTTTTTTTTATGTTTCCGAATAAAATTATCCAACTCTCTATTTATAGAGCTTAAAAGATTATGAATTTTTGTATAATTTGTTTTTTTAAAAAGATTTGTTATATAATAATTGATTGTTTTAGTAGATAGAGTGAGATAAAAATCTCAAAAATCTGAAGGACCAATCAGAATAAAGCATCCTTTTAAAAAATACAAAAAAAAAAAAAAAAACCTGAAGGGGCTAACTCGCCCAACATTTATGTGTATCACACATACCAACTCGGCGGTGCGCCGGTGCCACATGGCTGATGCGGACCCAAAATCAATTGATTCAACATATGTTGAATACACGTAGATTTCTCATTTTTTCAACAACTTTATTGCAACGATTCAACAGATGAATAAATTATTCAACATGGTCAATGCACATAGTTTAAGACTATGTACAATGGTTATCAAATTCAACACCCTCCAGCTCAACTTTTAACACTCCACATCATTTTTTCTTTCTTTTACCTAATTTTTCAACACTCAAACTGAGTGTAATGGGCTCAGTAATATTTTGTGGTTTAGAGACAAATGAACAATTAACCTAAACCTAGTACTATAAATATGTAAGGGGATGGTAAAAACAAGATAAGGTTGTTTTGTAATAGTAAGTTTCCTAAGCGGCTAAGACTCCTTCAAGTACAAATCAACATGGTATCAGAGCTAGATAGTCTTGGTGGCCTGGAAGCTTGAAGATCTGCACAAAGAAATCAAAGGCACAAGCTTGTTCATTAGAACACAACAAAAAAGAAGAAAAGAGAAAGAAAAGAAAAGGTAACATCAAAAACCAGTCTTTAAGTAGAAATGTAGAACTCACTAGTGGTTCCAGTGTGTGATGGAAACAACTATAGCTTATGGGTCATTAAGATGAAGCCAATCCTTAAGTCTAAGGGGTTGTGGAAGATAGTAACTGAGGGAATTCTAGAATCACCTAAGCTAGCTACACCTGTACAAGATGAAAGAAAGAAATTAGGGGAGTGGGAGGAACTTGAAATGAAAGACCAAACAGCCTTGCAACTACTGTTTAGTGCTGTTACTGAAGAAATTTTCATCACTTACCTGTCGGTGACTGGAACATCAAGAGAAGCATGGGAAGTGTTGAAGCTGAGGTTTCAAGGAGACTCAAAAGGTTCAATGATAATGCTGCAGAGACTAAGGGCCAACTTTTACAACCTGAAACAAGATGAGAGAAAGAAAATTGTAGAGTTCACTAAGAAAGTAGTGGAGCTGGGAAATGAAATGAGAACTCATGGAGAAGTGTTACCTGAGAGCATGATTGTCTCCAAGATATTGTGCTCCTTGCAAGAGAGGTTTGACTCATATGTGGGTGTTATAGAGCAGACAAAAAACCTTTCAACCATAACAGTGGTTGAGGTGGTCAATACCTTACAAGGTCAAGAGAAAAGATTAGATGATAGGAATAGTGGGAGTGCTGAGGGAGTGTTTGCAGCAAGGTTTCAAAATTTTAAGAATGTTCAACGTACACAAGACACATTCAGACCAGAATCTTCTCAGTCAAAGTGGTGCAACGTATGTAAGAAAAACAATCACAATGAGGAAGAATGCTTCTACAACAAAAACAAGACAACAACCACACAAAAAAAAACATGCAATTCAAACCTAGAGGAGGTTGTTTTGTGTGTGGAAGGCTAGGACACTATGCTAGAGACTGTAGACTCAAGCACAATCAAACTCAGATGCAAGCTCAAGCTCAACAACAAGGTCAAGTACCAATAAACAAACAAGATCATGAAGAAGACGACCAACAGGAAGGGTTGTTTACAGAAATTCATGACCAAATCACTAGCAATGAAAATATGTGGTTGATCGATAGTGGAGCTACGTGTCACATGGCTAGAGAAGAAAGTTGGTTCCCACAGTTAAACAAAAGCACTAAAAAAAGGTGAGCTTGTGCACTGGTGATGCTATTCAAGCAAAAGGAAAGGGTATAGTCACAATGATGACTGAAACGGGAAAAGGGCAATAAGGGATGTCCTCTTTGTGCCTAGCTTGGCACACAACTATCTAAGTGTTTCTCAGCTAATGAACAGCGGCTATAGGATTATGTTCAATGAATCAGGATGCATAATCACTAATCAAGAAGGGAAGAAGTTATTTGAAGCTCCCATGACAGATGGATGCTATTCAATTGAGTTCCAAAAATTGAAAAATGAAAAACAGCAAGGAGAGACATCGGAGAGGAAGGTAGAAAGTGGACCTGGAGGTCATGGTGAAGTCTATGGAAATGCTGAAACTGAGAGCCTGCAGAAAAATGAAGAGCGATTGTCACATTGTGTGATTAAAAGAGTAACAAGCCCCACAATGAACCAGGAAATCCAAGTAGTATAATTAAGTCATATGCAGCAATGCAACAATCACAGCGAATGGTTTCAAAGGTTTCAAAGGATGACATACCACCAACCTATTGAACAACCGATGAAAGAGAATGAAGGTGAAGTTGGATGCTTAGAGCCTGCAACCACTAAACAAAGAGAGAAAGTTGAAGGAACAAAGGGGATAAGCCTGAAAGCAGAGAACCATAACACAATGCTGAAAGATGAAGAAGAACTAATAGACAAAAACTTAGCTGAGAGTCTCAAGCCAGTCTGAAGAGGATACTAACTAGAGGAAGAACATCTCACCAAGTATGGAGACTACAAGCAAAAGTTTACAAGCGGTTATGGGAGAGGTTGGAGATGTTGCAAAAGCAGAATTGGGAAAATTCTTACTGAAAAAGGATAGAGAACCTGAGGTGAGGGAGACTCATTGCAGTGATGTCAAAAATCTCTTTTCTCACAAAGAAAAACATGAAGCTGGAATTCAAAAGACGGTTGATATCAAACACTGTAAGAGTAACGATCAGAGGAAAGTAAGGAAAATGCTTGTGTCGAGTAAATTGAATAGCATCAAACCGGATGAGGGAGATAGAGATCCGACATACGTCTCAGCTGAAAAGTACCTGCAAGAGAGAGAACTGAATCATTTCAAAAGAGAGAAGAAGAAGCTAAAGAATCTGGAGAGGAATCGGATCCAAAGGGAAAATCAGAAGGAAAGCAAGAGGAAGACTCGAGGTATGAAAAAGAAGGAGAAGAGGGAGAGAAAAAAGAAGAACTCAAACTCACGATACTCACATGAAATGGAGATTGATGATTTGACTTGCAATGAGACCAACATGCAGAATAAGAAGCCTCAGATCGCAGAAACACATGACAAGAACAAGGGATCAGTCATGATGAGAAACAGATCAGAAACTGGGTCAAACTCAATCAAGATTGCTAAGGTAAAGAATGAAATTATAAGGGAGAAAGATAAATTACCTGTGAGCTGTGTAGATGTTGCAGAAGGGATCGATGGCTTGCAATACTTGGAAGAGAACCTGCATAACAAGAACAAGCATCAGGTTTCAGTCAAGGTTGAAGAGAATGTAAGAGATTTCAAGCCAATGGCCAAATCCGGAGAAATAAAGAGTCATATCAAGGTTGATGAGATTGGAAAGATAAAGATGATGAGGGAGCAAGAGAACCTACAGGTGAGCTATGTTGATGTTCTGAGAGGCATAGGACTAGGAACTAAGAACCAAACCAAAGAAGTTTCAGAAACAAAGGGAATCAATTTCTTAGGTCAGATTTTGGGGATTGAGCAAAAGGATCAAGAGGGAGTGTTGGAAGTTGATCATTTGCTCAATAAAGAACAATAGGCGTTGGAGGAAGAAGATGCTGAGGTGATTAGGAGCAGAGAGTATCATAAGCAGATGTAGAAGTTTGGAGTAGAAGTTTGGAGTAGAAGGGACGAAGGAAGGAAGAAGAAGAAGAAGAACATAAGGGAGAAGAAGAAGGTCAAGCAAAAAGGTCATTAGTCCATGTAACCAATAAGGCTCAATTATGTGTAATAGGCTCAGTAATATTTTGTGGTTTAGGAGACAAATAAACAATTAACCTAAATCTAGTACTATAAATATGTAAGCAGATGGTAAAAACAAGATAAGGTTGTTTTGTAATAGTAAGTTTTCTAAGCGGCTAAGACTCCTTCAAGTACAAATCAACAGTTGATCATTGATGTTGTATCTGCAAAACCGAATGCCCTGTCGCTCTTCGTTACAAAGGTTAGGTTTTTCTTCTGTCCCTTTTTTTTTCATATGTTCAGTGTCACACTTTGTTGCTCTGAAGATAGTGAGAAACTGACACTAAAACTTGTAAATTTGCTTGAAATTGCTGGAATTCTTTGGGGTCACATTTACATTATCGTCTCTGTCTATTGCAGGCTTTGGAATCTCAAGCATCTTATGCCATTAACGACGGTAGTACTCTTCTTCAACATGTGGGGAGGCTCTGGAGGTTCACGTCTTGGAGAATATTATTTTTCTCCACTCTCTGTGCAAGCAAACGCCCATCAAGATTTGGACACAACTCAAAGAGTTTACTTAGTAACACCATGACTACTCGTCTAAGACATCAAACAAATAAAAAGTACAACTTCTGGTTCTTCTCAAGTTTGGCCAGCGTTAAACACAAGCATCAATGTGTACAATCTTTCGGTGTTCTGCTCAATCTCAATCTAGGCACCATGGCAGAGTTGAAATTACTAGAACATTTGTTACTGCTATCCCACAGGATGCTCGTAATGAACATACCACAGTTGGTGGATGCTCATCTGGTTCTTCACTGAGTTCCGGCAATTCAAAGAGGAATAATCATCGGTTGTCTTCAAACCCCTAAAATGTCTAAGACAAGATCACTGGAGCAGCCTTTCTCATTCTGATTCTCCAATTTCCGCTGTGCAATATCGCAGGTCATCCATCCACCAATGCAAATCCAGCAAATATCCTTGTAGCACAAGGTGTTTCTGATGTACAGTCTGACAATAAAAATTTGGTTCAAAAAAATAAACGTGACAGCCTTGGACACAGATGAAGAGTTTAAGTCATGATTATATGGTGAGTGGGGCGATCTCTAAAAACTTTGTATGGGAGCAAATTAAAGAGTTAGCGAGATGATCATGCGAATTGTGATTTATAACTAGAAGGAGAAAAAAAAAGAAAAAAGAAGCATAATTAAGCTTTTGAAAACGAATAACGTAAACAACTAGAGAGGAAATGGAGGAATCCAGTGAGGAACCCAACGAGGAATCACGAATCCTTGGCCATTAGGTAAATCAGAGAAAGCTGAAAAAGACTTGGGATCGAAGGAACGTGTGGTTCTAGTGGCGATATCGTAAACGCCATAGCCTTCGCCATAATTGTCACCGCAGAAATAGATGGAATTAGGGATAAGGCCCGGGAACGAGCTGGCCTTGACACAAAAAGGCTCGTTGTTGCCGAGGAATATGCAGAGATCACCAATATCTTCTGTGTAACACATGTTCATATCTTCCTCCTCTCTAAACACCATGAACTGCTTTGTGCCCCCAAAACTGAATTTTACCGACCTATGCGCAAGGCTTTGAATATACTTCCCAAGGGCTTGAACGTACCTGCCAAGCCAAGGCAAAAAGAAAGCAAATATTCTTATAATATGAAAATATGAAACCGCAAAAGCAAACAAACAACTAGAAGACTACCCTACCATTTGACTAGGAAACGTTGTCCTGAGGGAGACTCCACAAGTTGTTGTGTTCTGTAACAAGATCTCAAAAGCTTCAACTCGGAAAGTGAAAACTGAGGAAGGTTGTGAAAGCGTAAGTCATGGAACTGAGGCTCGGTGGACTTTATACCACTCCAAGACCATAAGTGGTGGCCTCCCGAACTTGGCATGTAGAACCTTTGATCTCTCTTTGAATACATCAAGTTGGCTTGTTCAAAATAATCAAATATTGCAGTAGACGAAAAGAGGTGATTCCCCTTACACTGTTGACCCGGCGTATAAATACTCACCCGACGTCCTATGAACTTGACAGCCCCAACGAAGTCTTCTTCTTCAGGAAAAGAGGACATTGCCACGCCACTTACCAAATCACTTTGACAAGAGTCTTCATAACGCCGAAGAGGCAGATGGATCATCTTGGGGTTTGATTTAGAGCTCGAAGGATTGCAGTAGTCGCTAATTAGTATTTCATTACGGGGGCCAAGAAAAACTCCCCAACCATGGGAACTTCCCACCAGATTCGACTCAACTAACTCTTTGGGAAGTTGCTTATCACGGACGGTAAAATACTCTTCTTTGGCCGGGTCAAACATTCGGAGCTCTGTCATTGCGCCAGACTCTGGGGTTTCACCACAAAAGGTGACACAATACATCAAGTACGGGTTGGTGGTGGTGGAGGAGGAGAACATCCGAAGGGTGTGGCATCTCTGGGGAAGAGTATGAAGTAGACACATAAGAAGAAGAAGAAGAAGAAGAAGAAGAAGACAGAGATGATATAGAAACGACAAGATCAGAGACAGAGAATAGATTTACCAAAGCAAGTTTGGGGAGAAAGGTCTTGGAAGAGAGACGGAGAAGCAGAGACGACGACATAGGTTATATCGCGTGCTATGCTTGCTCTGTTTCTTTTTTTCTTTCTCTAAAGGGTTGTCGAGTTAGTCAAGATCTAAGACCAAAGTGCTTGCCACGAGAAAAAAAGAAGGGTTCTCAATTATTACATCTCTCTGTCTGTCTCAATCTATTTTTCACGTTTCTCCACTTTTCTCTTCCATGTTTTAGAAGAATCTCGTGACAAAGGAAAAAGAAATATCTTGTAATCAAATTTGTACACAAAGATTCTTTACTATGGAGTATGCACCAAGTACTTACATTACATTGAACGTTCTGGTTGGCAGTGTAACTAAGGCTGAGGGGCTTGTTGGTTGCTCAGTCGATGTAATCCTAAGTAGCATCGAGACCCGAGACGGATAACATTGTTATCAACTCTAAACAGGTAGCGACACTGCACTAGTAGTACATAGAACATACATCTTGTAACATCAGTCCTTTGCGTTTACATCACTTATTTGAAATAATAAAGTTGGTACATGGTAGTTTCCTCAACTTAAGAAGAAGACATTCAAACACAGAAAACCCCATAAGAACCTAACAAGATGGTCACTGCATGGTTTATTACGCTTATCTGGGTTCCATTCTGATGACTCTCTCCCACATTTAGTATCTGGTAGATTCACGACCGAGCAAAAGACTTCACTACTGTGGCCATGCTGTGTCTTCTCCTTAATCTTAACCATGAATATTTGCTTCTTGTTAACACAGATGTTTGCAGGAAAATGGAGGATCTCAAGCCCAAGAAAGCAAACTTTGTCTATCAACAAGCGCCTGCTACTTGTCAAATACAGTTCACCTGACCTTATCCATACGAGTTTTGCTCATAGACCTTTTCTTCTTTTTTTTCACAGAGAGATCCACAACTACTGGATGCTGGAGTTTCCTGATTAATGTAGGGAAGCTAGAATGTATGAAGTTTGAGCTCTCTCTGCGCTCTAATTATCTGAGTTTCAGCAGCTTGTATTGCCGCAAACGAGCACCAATAAGTTTGAATGGAGAAAACGAGAGGGGATCCTCCTTGGATACTAGCTCTTGTCAGTTTGCTGATACATTATCACAGCCTGGAACATCACGAAGCTTAGCTCAAGAAGAACAGAGTGACTCATCTTCTCACATTCTCCCGGTATGTGTTGCAATTCTGAGTAGCAAATACAAAGACCCTGCAGATCCTATATTTGCGTTTCATCTGGTTGATGGAGTTGCCGACTGTGCTTGTTTAATCAGTGCAGCAGAATGATGTATAAACCATCATATTTGACTTAAAACACAAGTAAAAATAAACCATCATAATGAAATATTCTATCATACTATTGAAAATAACGTTAGTATTAATCATGGTTTAATTAACTCGAGTGATAAGAGTCTTACTACACTCACAAGAAGAGAAACGCTTGCATAACTTTTCAGAGAGCATGCATATATAGTAAATTAGAGACACATTGGAGGGATCCAGTAAGGGAAGAGTGGTGTTGTGGAGAAGGCTGAGGGAGACTTGGGACGGAAGGAACGAGGTTTTCTAGTGGTGATATCGTACACACCAAAGCCGTCGCCAGCAAAATAGATGGAGTT
>NC_025689.1:28539010-28562479 GCF_000633955.1 Camelina sativa
ACATTGGAGGGATCCAGTAAGGGAAGAGTGGTGTTGTGGAGAAGGCTGAGGGAGACTTGGGACGGAAGGAACGAGGTTTTCTAGTGGTGATATCGTACACACCAAAGCCGTCGCCAGCAAAATAGATGGAGTTAGGGTTTAGGCCAGGGAATGAGCTTGCCTTGAGACAGAAGGGCTCACTTCTGCCGAGGAATATGCAGAGATCTCCAATGTCCTCTGTGTAACACATGTTCATACCTTCCTCCTCTCTAAAAACCATGAAACGCTTTGTTCCGCGACACAAGAATGTCATCTTCTTGCCCGGTTTGTAGTCCTGAGCGTACCACATGATTAGGAAACGCTGTCCTGAGGGAGACTCAACAAGGTGTGCAGTCGGCGGGGAACATGAGTCCAAGAGCTCCCACTCCGACTGGGTCACCTCAGGAAGGTTGCAAAACCGCAACTCATGCATCTCGGAGCTAGTCAAATCCTCGAAGCAAGAATCCCAGAAACCCAAGAAGTGGCCCCCAACACTAGGAGTGTAGAACTTATTATCTCTCTTTGAATACATGACCTTTGATTGATCAAAATAGTGGGATTCGGTTCTAAAACCTAACCCCGAGTAGTTGTCGGTTTTGCCGCCACCAGAGCTAAAGAAATGGATCTCAAGTCCTAAACAATTGGCAGCTAGTACAAACTCTTTATTTTGATCAGGTGAACAACTCATTGCAGCGTTAGTGATGAGGCGGAATTGGGTAATATTAGGTTTACCCATGGGATGCAAAGGGATGATTTTGGGATTTGATTTGGAGCCACAAGGATGGTAGTAGTCGCTAACGTAAACAGCTTTATGTCTAAAATCACCAGTCTCCACGTTGAAAACTCCCCATCCATGGGACATTCCAACCAGACTCGTCTTACGCAACTCCATGGGAAAGGCCTTGTCTCGGACAATAACTTCATCTTCCTTGACCGGGTCAAAATAGTGTATAGCGGTTTTTACATCAATATCATCCACAGACTTTCCATAATGTATGACACTATACATCAATAACGGGTTGGTGGAGGAGGAGGAGGAGGAGGAGAACATCCGAAGGGTGTGGCATCTCTAGGGAAGAGTATGAAGTAGACACATCAGAAGAAGAAGAAGACAGAGATGATACAGAAACGAACAACAAGATCAGAGACAGAGAATAGATTAGATTTACCAGAGCAAGTTTGGGGAGAGAGGTCTTGGAAGAGAGGCTGAGAAGCAGAGACGACGACATAGGTTGTATCTCGCGTGCTTGCTCTGTTTCTTTCTTTCTTTCTCTAAAGGGTTGTCGAGTTAGTCAAGATCTAAGACCAAAGTGCTTGCCACGAGAAAAGAGAAGGTTTCACAATTATTGCATCTCTCTTTCTCTCTCTCTCTCTCTCTCTTTGTCTCAATCTATTTTTCACGTTTCTCCACTTTTCTCTTCCATGTTTTAGAAGAATCTTGTGACAAAGGAAAAAGAAATATCTTGTGATCAAATTTGTACACAAAGATTCTTTACTATGGAGTATGCACCAAGTACTTTTTTCTTTCTTACCCCCCACCCCTTCAATTATTATCACATTTATTTACTATTTCTACCCGCACCAACCAACCACACATCATCAAATGTTATAATAGTAATTTTGACTAAATTATTTATTTACCTAAGAAGAAAGGAAAATAAATAGTAGGACATACAATTGAAAACCATATTACGTACTAAAAATGAGTTTAAAGAAAGTATAATGTCCTTATCAAAAATGTACTTTAAAAAAAAAAGGGGATATTATATGTAATGTATATATTATGTAACGAGTTTTATAGTTAACATGAGATTCGATTTTACATGGGATGGGGGTAAAAGAAGAAAGCATAATTAAGTTGGATTATACAATGAAACCGTCCGGTTTTCCTATTTTGTTTGGTTTTCCTATTTTGATTCAGTTTGGTTTGTCCTGGTTCAAATATTTAATTCGTTTAATTTGCTTATGTGTCAAGCAAGGTGCAAGAGATCTGAGAATCGAAACTTACGTTACATTGAACTAAGAAAAGTTACAAAGATAGATAATTAAAGCTGATTAAACCTCGTTTACACATAGTTATACCGGGTTTAAAATCTTACATCACACTAACACATTTATTATTCACCACATCATCACCTCTTCACGATCTCCATCTCCATATCTTAGGGCTTTGGACCGGCCACCTCAGCTAGGGCATGAGACTCGTCTCCGTGAACCATGTGCAGAGAAACACGCCCTCCCCTTTCCGTGGTCACAATCTTCACATCAGTCTCAACACAAGCTCATCCCTTTCTTGGTCGTGTACCTCTTTGAAGTCCTTATCGGTGTGGGCAAAGGTTAGGATATTAGAGCCATTTGGATCCACGGTGGTTTCCATATCCACACTCCCTCCTTCAAGCAACTCTGCGGCCTTGTTGGCTCCTGCCACGTAAGGCACCATCCCCTGAATCCCTCTCGCTGCTCTCACCGCCTTTTTGAAATCGTCCTTGACGATAGCAATATATAAGCTTCTTAGCTAACCATTTTGTAGACATCTCTCTCTCTCTGTTTGTTTTTCTTTTGGTTGTATTTGGTTTGTAATTCTGTAACATCGATCCTTCACTCACATATCATTATAAAGAGGCAAAGAAAAGAAAAGGAATCTTGTTTCAATGAATATGACAAAGCATTCACCAAAATGGAGATGTTTCTGGTTTGGGGTTTACACTCTAATGCGTGCCCTCTTTCAGTAAGTTTTCAGAGAGTCTATCACGGGTAGCCTTTATGTTATCTTAGATGTTATTATCTTTGTATTAATTGATGTTTCTGCTCTCTCACTTAGGTTGTGATTGGAGGTGGTCAAGTTGCATCAGCTGTGACTACCATTGATCATCGTGCTGGGAAGTTTGAAAGCTAAGTTTTACGGCAAGGTTAGTGTTAGTCACCTCGAAACTCGAGATATATATATATATATATATATATATATATAAGACTCTATATTATTGTGTTTAGTATAACAATATATAGAGCAGAAAATAATTAAGAAGAACGTAGAAGCAAAAGAATCATATATAGGTTTTTGTTCTTGTTTCTTTTGAGTCATACATGATCAACAAGGTAGTTGTGTCTTTTGTAACCATGCAAAAAGATTCTCACTTTGTTGGTTTGATGAAACGGTTAATGATAATTGAGTTTAGACTTATGTTAATTAATTTTTTTAGTATAGTAAGTGTGTTGTAAAGTCGAAGGGTGTGTGTTGTTTACTTGTTAACCGTGACTTGTTACGAACCGTTGTTAGATTAGGAAGTTGCAATGGTTGTTTGCTTTCGTGTCTTTAGGAAAACTATATAAAGTTGGATGTGATCTTATATATTGTAAATATCGAGAATAAATAGAAAAGTTTTCCACTTTTTCATTCTCTGTATTCTCTACCATGCTCTCTGTATTTGAAGCAATATATGGCGCTTCAGGTGTAATACATACAAGAGCAAAACTCTTAACAGAAACGTGCAGGTAAATGGAATGGTTGAGACTAATTAAGGTTGAGAAGCAGCTATCATTTGATGCAGACTAAGGTTTAGAAGCAGCGATCAATGGCGCTTCAGCGAGTTGATAGCTCACAAGGATAGCCAGATAGAGAGCTGCAAGGGCCTTGTGGATGCATCTCAGGTCTTGGACTCTAAAGAAGAATCCCCTTCTTGAATATTGGTTCACCTATTTCAGGAGATTCTCAGAGATGTGCTCTGCAACTTCTCTCAATGCTTGGATGTCGGATCATCACCTGGAACACCTTCTACAGACAGCAAGGCCATCAAAAATGGGAGATTTTCTTCTCCTCTCTCAGTATAATCATATTATAAGACTAAAAATTTGCTGTTGGAAAGAATCCATGCAGTGATCAACATGATCTTGATCCTGATCCAGATGCATTGTCTTCTAACATGAGTCAAACATGTTGTTTGTGGAGAAGAGACGGAGACTAAACCATATAACATAGCAACGATATAAAACGTAGTAAAGAATTGATCTACATTAGAATTTAGAAAGAACCATATTACCACAACAATTAAACAAAAACCAAACTCATCCCATATTTTTTCATTTGCTATGGAGGTGCAGTAGATACATAAAAAAATGCGATCACAAATTTAGTATTTACATTGTTTTGTTTTTCAACCACATCCCAAGCATTCAAGCTTTTGAGTTAGCCCCAATAAGACACTTTACAGACACTACTAACAAGGACTCTTCCTTCTCTTTTTTTCTTTGCAACTCTACAAATCTAAGCTATTCACTCTTGAAACTTCACAAATCTACATACTTATAATAAACCTCTAAAACCCCACACAGCTCTTCTTGCCTATCTTTTCCCTCAAGGCAGTGTAAACAAAGAGTCAAATTCCATATCAGCTATGTCAAACAACCCATCATCATCATCTCCAAGTAATGTCTCTGTTTTTCCAAGCTCAGCCTGCAACGATTCATTCAAGAATCTTCATCAGCTGCTCAATTCTAATACTGACTTTATATTAAATATCCCACATCCACCATGATTATTTATAACTTTTGTGAATCAACTCTTGTAAACTACTAACCTTTGTCTGACAATATCTCTTGAGCACACGGTGGTATTGCTGGCGAGCCTCTGGAGAATTGGCCATCGATAGAACACGAGAGAAAGCCTCGTTCACTGCTCCATCTACTTTCTGCTTACGGAACACCTTGAGAATGTCTTCATCTTCGCTGTCCTCTGTAGTTTCTACGTCTGGCCTGAACCCTCTTAGCCCAACTCCTTTTCTTCTCCATCTGAGTACAACCTTATCTAATACTCCTACTGCCCAGCAGATAACTCTGTAATGCTTCCTTGTTTGGTAACCTCGCACATGAGCCTACCAAAAATATAAGAGCATAAAGAGCTGCACGAGGCGACAAAGCCTAATGGGAAAAAACTAGGTTAAAATACCTGAATCTTTACAACTTTCTGCCGAAGCTCCAGAAACTCTTTTCGACCTTTATAGCCACGATACTTTTTCTGAATAGATAGAGCTGCTGAATGGTAGTTCTTGACCTTTCCAAAAGTACGCTTTGACATGGCTGCGATCCCTTCAATATCTTCACAATAGATTCCGTACTCTTGTAAGCAAGCAGCCATAGCTGCTTCTCTCTGCTTTCGCTTTCTGAATGAATGTGCGCGAAAAGCTGCCTGAATTCTTGTAGCTGCTTGAGCTGCATTTCGTACTGCAGCCAGCGTTTTCTCCATTGAGAGTTGATCCTCACTACCAGAAGGACCTGGTTCTGAGATTGAATTCACAGTTATCTCTGCTTGCACTTGAGCAGAATCTTTAGAAATCTCGGTTTCTTCAAGTGTGAGTGATGAGAGATGGTTTGTTAATGCCACCTCTGATAGATAACCTGCAATACCCTTGTGGCCATAAGAGGAAGCTATTGAAGCCGCAGTTTTGCCATTCGGATCTTGTTGAGTGGGATCAGTCACTGCTCCAGCCGATGCCCCTGAAGCTATAAGGGCAGCCACCATTTTTTCACTAGCAAAGACATAGTATCGGTTATTAGATACATTTTGAAGCTATTGTCTAAGAAAGATGCCATCTTACACTCTTTTTAACATTTTGACTAAGTGAAAACAATCTTTTAGTTATGATGCTAAGACATTAAGACACTACTCACCTCCCAAATCGCGCAGCCCAATGAAGAGCGCTCCATCCGTTAATATCACGAAAATCAACACTGACACCATGATCAAGGATTGGATAGAGTGCCCACTCGAAGCCAAGGCCTGCTATCATATGGATAATGCCTTGTTCTTTCTTTGACAAGAAACCTCTATCTTGGAATCTTGAAGACAGCCACACATCCAGCTTGTCTTTAAACAGTTCCTGTAGAAGCCAATCAACTGTTTTTGTTGATGATGAACTGCCATTTAGGACCTCTGCTATGACATGTGTCCATTGATCATCATCAGCTTTCAGTTTCTTCAACAGCTTATCATTTCCCAACTCTGAGTTACTCTCTCCTTCTGATGATCGGTCTGATAGAAGTGTTTGCACAAACCTTGCAAGTATTATAAGCTCATCTGGACTTGTGGACATGTCAGAGCTCTGTGGCCTACTGCACTTAAGGCAACATGTGTCGGGCTTACCGCGATACTCAAATTCCCTTATCTCACTACATGAGAGTCCATCTCCAGAGGTAATGCATAAATTTACTTTTCCAGGACCACATGCAGGAGGGGCTTCACACCGAATAACACCTTCTTTAATGATCTCACAAGGAACTTCAGCACTCCCAAACATGCAACACCACATAGGTTCTGCTGGACTACAGGGAAATGATCCAATGATTATCACCTGCATTGTCAAAAATGGAACTTTAAAACGGAAAAATCCAAGCTGATCAGCAACATTTGTCCTCACCATGCAAGAAAATAAACAGGTATGTCAATCATGAGAGTAGATTTATGCACTTCCTTATAAGTCTAAACGAAATATTATGGGTGGTGACAGTGTAAGAGATTAGACCTTTGTTGTTTCATTAGCGTAACCCCACTCTGGTGATATGTCCTGAATAGTAAACTTTTGGTTATATGCACCTGTCAGTCTTATTTCTTGCTCTAAAGGCAGCCCGAGTTCCCCATCATCCATCATTCTACTGTACTCACCATTAGTCTCTGGAGCTACCAGTGCAGAATAAGAAGCAGGAACTTTGAAAGAACCAAGATCTTGAGGAAACAACAATGTAGCTGAAAATAAGACAACTATCAGGACCAAGAACTTTAAACAAGGTATGAAGCCTAACAGTATTCTTTAGCAAAGCATATGACATACATTGGTCAACCTGATTGCTGTAACTCCAGTTGGAATCTTCCTGCAATCCAGCTAGCAATCCTTTTGCAGAACTTGGTGTGCTTTCCTGCTTAAGAAACTTTTTACTTATTAGTTTAGAAAATTAATAGCTAGCTCATTACACATTCGCCGTGTTCCTCTGTTAGGATTCTGTTTATAAGTAATAGATACAAGACATTCTTCTTTGTTTGATCCGCATATACGAGAGAGTTACCTCAGAGTTAAGAGCACATGCCTCCAACACCTCTTTCCAAGATTCAGACCCTTGATCTCCACTCCCTCCTGTACCACCTGTAAAAAGATTGCTTCTTACTCTCTTTGATAACTATATATCATTCTTCAATTCCGCGCATGGACAAGACAAACAAGGAAGCATAACAAGACTTTAAGGGCATACTGAAGCTACTTCATATAGATGAGTAAGGATACAGATCGGTCATAAAGTCTACTTCAGCCAATGACCAATGATTTTTTCTCAGACAAACTAGTCAAACTTACAGTAAATGAACATATATACTTCCCTAATCATCTTTTGAATATTGAGTAGCCTCGACATCATATAGTGAGGAAATAGAAAGAAAGGAAAACCAAAGGTGTATAACTTTGGCGTACCTGAATCATTCTTTACGAGCATGAGATTGCTAGAATGGTATTGGGCTCCAACATACCCTCCATAGCATCTCTCTAGTCTGTTAGAATCATTCTTGGCATGGTATTGAGCTCCAAAATTGCCTCCATAACATCTCTCTAGTCTGTTATTCTCTGGTCTCTGATATACAGTTGTTGGTGGTTGAGCAAAGTGATCTATATCATTACTACACTCTAAAAACTGGAGACTGTCGAGACTTTCCGGCTGAATGTAGGGTTGAACTAAAGAATCAACGTGGTCATCTCCGATACTCAGTTGTTCTTTAAGCTTCTTTAAAGCCTGACCTAACTCAGAAGAACTTGCACTGCCTTCCAAGTCAGAGATAACCTCTGCAGTGCCAGGTGAAGTAGATGAATGCTGATTTATGTCAGTAGAATCACCAATGTAGTGATTATAGCTCGCATTCTGAGTTGCAGGAACTGGTGCAAACTGATAAACTTGTCCACTAGTTTGATATCCCTGTAAAATTTAAGCCAACAATGAGGTCATACAACGAAGAAAATGAAATTCTGCTTTAAGTATAATAACAAATGTTTCTTATCGGAGAAGTCACCTCTTCTCTGTCGCTTACATCCCTGTAATGAACAAGGACAATATGCTCGTATTCCCTGAACAATAAAAGAGCAATAAACTCATTTTTGAGAATAAGAAACAGGAGTAAATTGTATACACATAGTATGAGTACATGACACTCACGGATCTAACATCCAGTAGATACGTCTCCGGAAAGTGGGATCATGCTCTCCATGCGCATAATAACAAGTCAAGGCCTCAGCATTACCCACCTGTTCACAAACATATCGAATTAACATCTAAGGAGTATGCAGAAACAATGTGAGAAGTCTCTGAGGTCAAAGTGAAGTATCCCTAAATACCTTAAGACGTTCGTGTGCTTCAGCAATAGCTCTACCATCCCTTTTTTTCCGCCATTGATGACCATCTTTACGGAAGAATTTAAGAACCCTTCTATTGAAAAGAAACAAAGACCCACCTGAATTTTAGAGAGAGACATGATGAGTTTTACCCAAACAATTGATCAAGTCAACCTCGAATCAAAAACACAAAACCAGTAAAAAAAAAGTCAGAGAAGCAAGTCAAAGCATACTCGTAGGCCTTTGAGGAGCCACATCTGTAAGCGTCAATCTTTCATGATTCTGCAATATGAATTGAACCTCTGGAGGTTTCAACCAACGAGTCTGAGCTTCTTGGTACAGAGTACTAATATCATATTCTGAGATACAAAAAAAAAGGTTTAACCTTTAGACATCAAAATACACAAAGTTTGATACTTTCGAGAGGGAAAATGAAGAAAACCCTCAAAAACTAACCGGATTGCATATCGATTGGAGAGGAAACTCAAATAAATGATTCAATCTAACAACACAAACATGAGATCAAGTTTGGTCTAAAGAGAGATAAAGATTCAGACCTAGAGTCGTTTAACCAAGTAGTACGAGGGACCAAACACAAAAAAAAAAAAAAAAAAAAAAAAANAAGAAGAAAGGATAACGACAAAGATGGTGTAAAAAATTTGACTATGGACTGATGCAATAAGAATCTCAAAGGAGGGTTCCGACAGATAGCCACGAAGATGGTGGCTATGTCACAGGTTTAAGGGTGGAATCCTCTGCGACGCTTCTCATGTTTATTCTACGGATATTATTAAGTTCAATCAATAATTGTTGTCCACGTGTCATGATCTTAGAGTGTCTTGATTTTTGTTTAGGAGTCGGCGAAATAGATTAAATAATTTAAAAATTAACACGTGTACGTCATGGAGTTATGATGGCAAATTACGGAATTAACCCCAATCTTTTGATTTGACTTACTTAATTACTAGAAGAAGACTAGAGAGCACGTCGGCACGAGACACCAAAGAGAAAACTACTCGTCGGTGAAGAAAATCGAAGGTACAATTGTCAATTTGTATTATCAATTAACACATTATTAACCTTCTTGTCGCATCCACATCAATATAAAGGAAAGAGGAAAAAAGGGTCCAAAGATCTAAAATATTCTGAAAATGATATTTTGGCCACATAACATTTTCTTATCTCAGGAAATTGGTGATAAGACTGTATTTAAGAAAATGGCAAATATAAAAAGTGGTACTCAGATATAACAAAAAATATAGGGACAAAAATGGTGATAAGATTGTATTTGTTTTGGAAAAATATATCTGAAGATTAAAAGTTCAAAAAAAAAAAAATCAATAAAGGAAATCTAAAGTCCAAAAAAAAATGAGACTCATAAAATAATCTAAGAGAGTAACCAAAGGTCAAAAACTTAAACAAGAGCTCAAGATAAAATTGATTTGCCAAACTTACTCCCATACCAAACTGAACAAAACTAGCCACAAATGGATAACATATATCCATTTTGCATTAAACGAAAACATCCTATTGCCACCTCTTAAAATGATTGAATCTAGAGTTCTATTAGGGAAAAAAAATGAGAAAATACCTAATTAACAAAATACAATCCATTTCGGTTTCAGGAATCTTCAGTTAGGGATGCAAGGGACATAAAACCAAAAGCATCTCTTAAACTAAATCATAAAGGCGAGGCTATATTCAATGATAGGAAAACCAACGCAATACAACCTGAGTTACAGCAATAAAAAATAAATAATTAGATAACCAAAAATAAACTGTTTATCATGTTAAAAATAATATGATTAAGAGACAAAAATCATACAACACCTAAATGATAAAAGAAAACCTACTTTCAAGTTTCAAGCTTCATTTGATATGACGTGTATGTACAAATAAATAATAAATGTGATATTTATGTACACCAAAGTTCAAAATTTGGTTTAAGTGTTTATTAATAGACGTTCGTTTAAGCACTTATGAGCCTTCAAGCACTTCAATTTTTAGTAAATTACACCATTTTGAATGCAAAATTGGAATAATCGGTCAAATGTTTTACTAAGTGATTACTTACCTCCTAAAGAATTTTAAGAGGTAACATATGATGGAAATGAATAACATGTTCCAATACAACTAAGTGATATGAATTACTATTTCAAAAATTGTAAAAATTTACTACTATTTGCTAGAGTATGAGTATTCTTTGTTATTTCAGTGTCATAAAGTGAAAATATAAATATTCTTTTTGTTTATATATAAAGTTATAGACGGTGATATGTCTATCAAAAATATAATAAATACATGATAATTTTAAGATAAAACCCTGGAGATATTGATGTTGTATCTATCTATACATTTTTGGAGTACAAATTTGTTTCCTTCTTTTTTACACCAGGGTCGAGTTTTTTTAAAAAATTTAAACCGATTTAATAAATCGGATCTTTCCTTATCTTATCACACGGGTCGGGTTTATTTAAAACAATTTATCCGCTTGTGATAATCGGATCTTTCCTAAAATTTAGCCAATATACAATTTGCAACATCCCTAAAATATCGAAACTACACAAACAATTTGGTAAGTAGTTATACCTATATTAATCAGAATCATTCGAGATATAATCCTAATTAAATCGGATCTTCCCTAATAATATTTTACAATCAAAGAAAATCACATTCACTAATATACAATAATAAGCAATATTATCTTATAAAATATTTCACGATTTATAAATATGGCAGAACCTTAATTATAAACTAGCATATTCCATAAACTCCTAACAAAAATCTACTCACACCTTCCAAAACTGTGAGATCTCCGGAAATATTATTACCTACTTGCTCACCAAGCTTATATTTAAGCACTCACATAAAACCCTTCCATCTCATTGACACTATAAAATAGTTCTCTTTCCCCGCTGCTCATTACACAAAAACCAAAACCGAAACATGTACACAAGAGCTAAATTATTTTCATGTCTCAATTCGTTATTATAATGATCTGACTGTATGTATTCATTTATCTTTGTTTACAGGCTCCGAAGCATGAGTCTATCAGGAAGAAGACATAAGTCTGAAGAAGCTTGATTTAATATACAAGCTGATATGGTTGTAGATTTAATTTTCTATTTTAATCTATCTTTCCATTGAGATGGTATAAGCTTTCTTTTAATTGTTTGTGCATATTCCACATGTTTTAGAGGATATTTTTTTGGTTAACTCTCTTTCTCAGTTAAAAGATTAATTGTTTGTGCATATTCTACATGTTTTAAGAACATACTAAATCTATCAGTAAAGTAGTTGATTACCTCTGAATTGTCCATGTTAAAAGCAAAGCTTTATCAACCTGCGGTTATTTACAAAGCCATAACAGCCATTAAAATTATTTAAAATGATCTAGAGTGGTTTTTAATAGAAAACCCCAAACCATAAAGTGAAAGTAGATTAGAAGTTGCTTACCTCTATATCGACTCCCAAAATGAATCTACAAAATTAGGATGAAGAATTTTTTGGTGTCTAAACAAACTGATGAAATTGTTCATGAGTTAAGCGATTTGGAATTGACAATAGGTAAGAGTCGAACAAATCAATGTAAGAAATCGTTGATTTGGATCTAGAGAGTGTTTTTTCTGAATCTTTTTTCAGTTGGCGGATGTTTCAAAGAGAACCCGACTTTTTCCTTTTTTATTCATTAATCCTTTGCACAAAAAAATTCATTTAATCCATTTTTTATAATAATTATATCTGTATGTCTATATACTCCTTCTATATCATAATATTCCAACAATTTTTAAATAACACGGAACAAGTTTATATGAATGGACGAATTTGAAACGATATTAAAAATATATATATATATATATATCATTGTATTCCAATATTACAACGGGTTAAATTCTCTATTTAATGTATTTTATTAACACCATGATACTAGAATCCTAGATATATCAAATTGTATTAATTTAATAAAGAGAGTGTAAAATAAAATAAAATAAATTAGCTGTATAACTGGTATATCGTGACGTAACATATATATTTATATAATGATATAACATATATATTTCAATTCAAAGAAACACAGTTACTTATGAAAATTTATTATCCCATGATGTACCACGGGTAAATTCTAGACATATATAACAATATATTTATATATATGTATAACATATGTAATTATTTTAAAACTACAACATAATTTTGCCAATTGTATGAAAACTAATAGTGGAAAAGTAATTTAGAAAAAGGAGAAAAAAACAATTGCCCCGTGGTACACCACGGGGTAGATCCTAGTACGCTCAACAAAATACCATACTTGAATTTCTATTTAATGTTGATAGACCAATTCCATTACCTAATTTATCATAAATTCGTGATAATTTGATGGAAAATTCTATAAAATAATAAAGTCGGGACCATGAAATTTTATTAATTTATAGAGGTTTTAATTTATCGATAAATTAATGATTATTAATTTATAGAGAGACTTTCCTAATTTGGTAAAAAAAGTAAAAGTAAAATTTAATCTTTATAACTAATATTTTTATAAAATCAGTTACAATGAAAATAACAATTATCATGTTTTGAAGATAGCATTCAAAGATTTTTGTATAGTAAAAATATTAAAAATGAACTCTAATAAAAATTAATGTGTAGATATATACATATATTTAGATAATTTTATATAATTATTAATTTATATTATTGATGGGACCATATATTTACAAAGGAGTTTCAAAAAAATTATTAATTTATTATATTATTGAATAGTATCCAAAATTACACTAGTCCCAACTTAGGAACAGAGAAATTTATTAATTTATAGAGATTATTAATTTACCGAGTATTAATTTATAGAGGTTCTACTATACAAATATAAATAAACGTGTATAGAAGGGTTCAATAAATTTTGCGTTTGATGGGGATTAATCTCGCACCTAAACCTAGAGGACCGCTAAATCACCGCTTGGTTTACACACCTCGCTAGTAACTACAAAACTATCATATGCATTTTTTCGTAATATGTTATTTTGGTTGTAGTTTTGTTAATATAACATCTTAATATGATTTAGTTTTTGTTATTTCATTCTGGTGATTTTATGTGTGCAGAAAGTTTATGCATCCATGATTCTAAGAGTTGAACCCAATTTGGAAATGAATGAATCAATATACTAGTATTAAACTATCAAAAAATAATTCTAGGATGAGTTGATTATTTTAAGTAGTCTGATCCGACTCTACAGTGCCTCTATGGAACTAAACTACATACTACTTTTTGACCTCCATTGTCATCTTCAATTCTTTCAATTTAATTAATAGTTATGTGTATGACCCACCGTAAGTGATATTCTCTCTATTCACTTATCTTTCTCTGGCAATTTTTTTGTGAACGATGAGGGGCAAGCAAAGAAAAAACAAAAATAGTAAAGAACATCCATCATGAAATATGAAGTATGTACCTATCAATTTTCTTCAATCTTGTCCTTTGTGTTTCAATTACAGAAAACAAAGTTAAAAAAAAAAAAAAAAAAAAAAAAAAAAANTCTTAACATGAAATAAGTAGGAATGAACAGTTTTAATTTATACTCCTTTTTTTTCTTATTGGAAGGTCCCTCCCCGTAGAATTTGTGGTCACAGTAGTCACATCTCACATCTGATATATAGTAGTAGCAAACAAGTCTATCTTACCATGCTTGTAGAAAAGATCTCTAATGTTGAATCTGATATCATTCACCTTAAACCATTAGATTATACTATGGCCTTAAAACTTATGACATTATCTAGATGTTGATTTTCATACAACTGGATAGTATTTTATTGCAAGTCACGACTCACGAGGACAGATGTGTGAGCAAGAGATTCACTTCATTTCCATTGATCTCCTTGATTAATTAAAGAAACATGTGCATAACTTTAAACTGACACTCCTAATTAGTATTTGTCGTTTCCTACAAAATCAAGATCCTAATGACGCAGCTTTTTCCAAGTGCATGCATTAAGAATCCGGATCCAAAATTGAAAGCATCCAACAATAAGACAATATTGGAAGTTGGAACAAGAGTAAGCATGTAGATATGCTTAGCTTCTTTATATATATGCTTTGGTTTACATTGAACCATAGGAAGATTAAACCGGAGCAGTTGGGTTCTTAGATTTCAAAATCTTCTGACTCTCCTCAAAGTATTGGTTTGGATGGTTGATCCCAGTATCACATGATGTACCATAAACAGCTTCGAAGGTTAAGGTACATGCGAGCTTTAGTTTTGAAGAGTCCACCACATGCATATGAAGACGACCCTGTTTTAGTTATTGCTAAAACTGAAGTAAAAGAGATTTAGGTTTAGTGAGATGAATCACCTGATAATGTCTGTTTCGCACTTTGTCCATTACGTCTTCCATCCCACGAGAACTCAATCCCATCCTACTAAGTGCTGCTTTCAGGTTATCCTCACTGTCACCAAGCACCACAATAAGATACATTACTTTGGGATTCACCGAATCATTCACACATCTTTGCATATGTATTATTGTTTCGCTTTTTAGTTAGACAAAGGCCTCGGGCAACAAATTCTGCTAAACAAGACTTAAGAAGCCTTATGCACTCTAACTCGCTTTTGTGCACAATATATATAGTTCAAGAAAGGAGTTTCTGTTTCTGTAAAGATGTTCTCCTTATGTTCACTAATCAAATGTCGCTCGTAGTGTTGATATGTGATTTTGGTGATAGATAACAGATACTACATGAATAATATATAACGCTTTCCCTTTTCTTTCACAGAATGAGAATATATTTTTACTGAGCACACTGACCTGAAATGTCGATAAGGACAGCCATGATGATCCCCAGCACCAGGAGCCGATGTGATGATCTTTGAACAAGCATAAGGCGTATAATCCTGAAATTGTAATGTGAATTTGGTATCAGAAGCTGACCATTGCCTAAAGAAGAGATGACAACTCTGAAAAATGGACTAAAAAGGACATTTAGATTCTTACTGTTCTCTTCCCTTCCTTCCCATAGTTATGGCGAATGGCATACGCATACTCTTTATCAAATCTTTCAGAGCCAACCTGAGGATAAAACGGAAAAAAATAAATAAGTATCTAGCTCAGTATTACTTAGTTTCTGCAGACAAATGTCTACCCAACATCTCTGCATTCAAATTTGCTACCACACACAAAAACATGTAAAATGGCTTGAGGACCACAAGAAATTAGCTTCTTTTGTTGGTCTAAACTGGACATGATACACATTAATATCTAGGAGAAACATAAAACGGATATGACAAAATTAACAGATAAAACATGTGAGAATCAAGTTACCTTTTTTGTGAATTCTTCTCTCCAAAATGCTAGGGCGTCATCCAACTTCAGACCTACACCCTACATGTCGGTAGACAACTTCAAAGAGTTAGAAGTAGAACACAGAACATGTAACAAGAACTGGTGCTTATTTACTATGAAGTTGCCTAGCCTCAAATCTAGAAGTGAATTTATCTGCATCATATCGCATTCAGTTACTACTAAACTTGACAGGCAGAGAGAGAGGTTAAAATGAAACCTTCAAGAAAAGACCCAGTTGCATTCTTCCTCCATGTTTTAGATGGTGATCTTCTCGAAGCTGTGTGCAAACATTCACATGTTACAGTTGCATGGAAGCATGATATGTAACTAATGAAGAATCGAAGATTTAAAACCCATGAAGCAACTTACTTTTTCAAATAGATGTCTCATACAAAGGGGAAAGGAACTCTTGGAAACTTGATCAATATCCTTCAGTGATATGTCAGCGTACTCACTTGACTGTGGAGGCATATTAACAACTTCAATGATTTCAAATCTATAATTGTATATAAAAAAGTTCACAGGATGGTCCTCACCTGAGTATAATCAGGACCCAAGTAGCTTGTAGATAATGCTTCCACTATCTGAATGAGAACAATGATAAGTTATGGAAACAGGGGACATGAAATGCAGCAGCTGATTTAAGGTCTGTGCTTACTGGAGTTAGTCTGTCTTTTTCTCGTTCTCGAATGGTAGTTGTCCATTTCCTGCAGACAACAAGAAAACTCCGGTTAATAAGGTGTGATGGATATAAGAGGAACTTCTAAATATTCATATAACCAGAATAACCTGTTTGTCAGAATGAGGGCCTTTGATAAATGAGATCGAAATTGGGTAACAACAAGGGAAACCAACTGCAAAGAGAAGAAAGAAAATCCGAGTTAGCTAAAGAGACACTATTCTCTACCGAGGAGAATTTAAGTTTTCAAATTGAAATCGAAACCATGACTTACCTGACTACCAGCTACAAAGGCATACCCTTTCTGTAATAACACTCTCCGGGTAGCTACAAGGTCAGGAACCTCTTCAAAAGGAACCTTTTTCAGGTGAAAATGAATCAACTGCTCAGATAAATGTATTTGTAGCTTGTAGTATATGAACAAATACGAAAGAAGAGGAACACCAACCTTGTAGTATATGTTTTCAACTGCAAAGGATAAGAACGAAAAGAAAATTTCCATTAGAAAAGGTACAAGTCTTACAGCTAAATAATTTCAGGCGAAGAGGATATAATTTCTGGAACTAGATGATGCTTAAATTGTATCGAACTACAACAAATTTAATATATGACTAGCTACTGACCGAAAAATATTGAAAAGATAGATCACCAGATATGCTAATACTAAAGGATAACAAAACCACATACAAGACGAGGACACACACCAGAGCTAAGAAACAGAAAAGGAATCTGAGATTTATCTGTTGATTACCATCAGATGAAGTTTGACAAAGTGAACGTGCAACTAGCACCAACCTCTCCTTCAAACTCTGCAAATGGTCAAAGATCAATTTCTTAACCTCTCAATCATTTGAATTCTGAATAACCACCAACCACAATCCTGGAATATCACAGGACAATGTAACATTCTAAAAGTTCAGGTACATATTTCTGAATAAACTCTTGAAACTAACAATTACCTCAAGTTCTGCCCCTATGACTGCTTTATAAGGTAATCCAAATTCTCCCACAATTGCTCTCTGTGAACAAACAAACAAAAAGCCAAAATTTAGGAGCCAGTCCACATCCGGACGCATCAAACAAAAACAAAGGCAGTACCTGTTCTTCAATCTTTTTAATCCGGAATCTATGGCGGAAAAGAGCAGTTTCCATACTAAGAAACCATTTCTTCAATTCATCCCTAAAATCAAAGATCCAAAAAAGTATAAAACTATATGGAAAGTAAAAAACAAAAGACAAAGGAACACAAGAGACAAGAGCTTACGATCTACAATAAACAAGACGTAGTACGAAATGAGAAATTATATCTTTATTGATCATTTCTGAAACATCAGGAAGTCTCATATGTTCTTTCCACAAAGTATCTACCTACAATCAAAAAGAAACGAGCTTTAAATGATATCAAATTTGAAAAAAATTATTCACTAAAAAAATCAAATTTTTTAATGAACTTACAAGATCATCCATTTCATTAGGGTTTCGTCCACGAGCTAATCCATCTGAGACTCCTTTCAGAACTATCACAAAATATACAAATTAACAATTTTTATCGAAAACCCAGATGGATTTCTCCTCTAAAAGCAACAAATTGTGAGTTAATTTTGATTTGAAACCTCGTAGGCGATCTATGGCGAAGAGCTCGAACTCTTCTAAGCGGACTTCCATGGGTGGGGCTGTAAGATAGAGGGGAAGCGTTGGAGTTGAAACGATGTCGTTGGAGACTGTTCGCTTCTGAGACCGAATCACTTCCATTTTTCACTGCTTCGTCTTCTTCTTCTTCTTCTTCTTCTTCTTCTTCTTCGGTGTTCTCTGTTCGTGAGCACTTGAAAGCAACAGTGTGCGGCAAAAGGGTTCGACGAGAAAGCGCGGGAGAGTTGTAGGGTGAGGAGCGGGAGTTTCTTTGTTGGGCCTTTAATGGACCCAAAAGATAATCAAAAATCTCCTATCCAAATTGTTCATGTCGTTTAACGTCGTTATAAGTCGTCTCAAAAGAATTAACGGTTCCGTCAAACCACTTAACGATGGGATAAATTTGGTTCAGTTAAATAAAAATTGGTAACTAAGATGTAAAATCAATAAAAGTACTGGATTTTTTCAACAATCCGAAATTTGGTGTTGTTCCAATCATTTTTGGAAGTTGGAGACATTTTTCTGACATTTAAAAAAAAAAAAAAAATTGATTGCTCGACCAAAAAAAATGTTATTTAGAAGAAGAATCATGAATATGATAATTAGTTTAAAAAAAATATATGATTTTACAATTGAAAATAATAAGTATCATGACAATAAGTGGTGTAGAGAAATAATCTTAAATCTTGATAAGTTTAGGGTTATTGGATTCATAATTTAATAAAGAGTTTTGTGCAAAAAAAACTCATATTCTCATTGTATTTAATTATCACATCGTAGCTTCTATACTATTTCCCAAAATAAAGTTATCAAATTTATGCAAGATATATTCTCAAAGTTTTTTTTATCATTTTTTTGAATTTGACAATTGACAAAGATCACATAATTCATCTGCGTAATCTTTCTAAACATTTTTTTTTAAATAGATACAAAATATTTATATTATCATTTTTGAAATATGTTTTAAAGAGATACTCTTATTTTGCAAGATATTACATAAAATGTCATTGATTTTAAAAAGCTCATTAAGGATAAACATGAAATATGAAAATACTTATACATGTATCCAAATAACTTCTGCAATTAATTCTATACTATACATATAACCAAACACAATTAAAAAACTTTAATTTTAAATTATAAAATTTAAAATATCCAAATAATGTTCCATCATTAATATTATAGATATTTAGATTTAATATCATGATTTTTATATCATCTTTTTTAATATTTTTTTGTTGCATTGAATGATCATATAATACATAAAATTCTAGATTTTGTTACATTTGTCGTGATGAATTTTGAAAAACGGACATGTAACTCAAGCAATGAAGAAAAAGTGAGGATCTAATATTAACCTTATTATAGAAAAATAAATTTTTACTTCAAAGAGTGTCAAAATATCTTTTCAGATATTTTTTGTTAGATATAATTACAAATTATGTTAAGAAACTTATAGTGAAATATTTTTCATCAACTTATCTTGGAATTAACAAAATTTGAATTATTTTTTTGAGATATTATTTATTCAAATATGCGTGGCAACATAAAATTACTTTCAAACATGTATTTGCATCAACAGTACAAAACATCAAGCATTGAAAATTGTTACGAATAATATTTAAATAAAAAAGTAAAATTATGTGACTTATAACTGTTTCAATTATTGACAAGCGGTTTAAAATGTGTGTACTTTTAACACCATGATACATTGATCCATAGTAGTCAAAATAATTTAGCCAATGGGTTATACAAATTTGTATATGATGTTGATATACCCAAGGAAAAAAACTATTTAACCTAAAAAAAAAAGAGTCTTCAGATTGTGTTGTTCGAGATGATAACCAATTATGTTTTGACTAAAAATAGAAAATTAGTTTTGAGCATAAGTGAATTTAAAATATGTGAAATGCCATTTAAAATATTGTTGATCCAAATATGCATTTTCGAGTCAACATAAACTTGGTATACACGTACGTTTAAATAAAATTTTCTGTAACGCAAACATGTTACATTACATTTGAAATTCACCAATCAGTAAATAAAATTTTATTAAAAATAGTTAATTAAACAAAATGTTTAAACCTAAATAGAGTAATTTTCAGTTGTTTAACTCTTTTTCAATATATCTGAAATCTTTAAATCTTCTATAAACTTTTGTAATGTGAGCACAGAGATTTACAATAATGAAGATCATTTTTTTTTACAAAAGAAATAATTTATTATCAATATTTCAACAAAAAAAAAAAATTGTACATAGATGAATGACAACTATCAAAACATGTACGGCTGAAATTTACAAACAGTTCAAAGATAGGCATAGGACATGTTTTCCATGGATCACCCATAATTTTTTTCATAAACAATCAAAGCGGTGGACGTACATTATTTATAGACACTAGCTAGTTAACGGTTAAATAATTACCATTTCGGGAATAAATAAATAAAGAAGCAGGTTAATTAAGATAAGCTATGATGCCATATATAAGCAGAGTGACCCAAGACCAATTCAAACACATCAGATCATCTATTGCCAATTCAAAAGAAAGGAAATTTCCTAAGAGTCAACTCTCATGCTTCTCTCTAATTTATTTGATTCGTATGTGCTGATATATTCTGCATGTTCTTTTAGTTTAGTCAACCAACATTCTCATGAAAAATAATTCGGAAAGAAGTGGGTTTACAAAATAAAAAAAGTTTGAACGTCAAGAGACTTGACATTTTCATATGGTTGTAACTATGAAACTACTTATTTTCTTGGTGATAGCTTCGATCCATGCAATTTCTATGTCATTAGCTCAAGATAGTAACCAATTTGTGCATTACGACTTCAAGAAAGCAGATCTGTACATAGATGGAATGGCAACGATCGAAGATGGTCGGTTGAAACTTACTAATAGTTCAAAGAGAGCCACGGGGCATGCCTTCCACAAAACACCCATAAATTTCACAAACACGTCTTTTTCATTTTCAACTGAATTCGTATTTGCAATCGTCCCAGAAGAGAGTACCAGCTACGGTCAAGGTATGGCTTTTCTTATATCTCCGAGCATTGATCTGAGGTATGGTGCTGCAACATCTTATCTAGGGATATTCAATAGGACGAATGATAACAAAACAGAAAACCATATCCTTGCCGTCGAGCTTGACACTAATGCAAGCTCTGAAGCACTTGAAGAAAGTGATAACCATGTAGGGATAGATATAAACAGTATAGTATCAATTTACTCTGTTGATGCTAGTTACTTTGATGATACGGAAGGGTTGAGGAAAAAACTTGTGCTTGCGAGCAAACAAAGAATTCATATTTGGATAGATTATGATGGTGAGCATAGAGTACTAAACGTAACTCTTGCTCCACTCAAGACTCCAAAACCAAGTTTGCCTCTGTTGTCAAGATTTATAGATCTTTCTAAAATCTTCAACGAACAGATGTATTTTGGTTTTTCGGGGTCGACAGGTACAATTAGAAGTCACCAATACATCCTTGGATGGGCATTGGCTATAGGAGAAAAAGCACAAAGCCTTGACGTTTCTAAAGTTTTGGATCTCCCTCGACCACCGCCCAATCACTTACCCCGCTTATACTTGCTTTTGCAACAACAACCACGTTTCTTGTAATAGCATGCGGATTCGCATATCTTTACCACCAAAGAAGATATGCAGAAGTGTTTGAACAATGGGAAAAGAAATATAGTCCCCAAAGATTTTCCTTTAGGACCCTCTACAAAGCAACCAAAGGTTTTAAGGAGAATCGGGTACTTGGAGCAGGAGGCTTTGGCAAGGTTTATAGAGGAGATCTTTCTGATGGTACTCAAATTGCAGTTAAGAGAGTCTCTCATGGTGCAGAACAAGGCATGCAAGAGTATGTTTCAGAAATTGCTACTATGGGAAGACTAGGTCACAGGAACTTGGTTCAACTACGTGGTTACTGCAGAAGGAAAGGTGAATTGTTATTGGTCTATGAGTACATGCCACATGGAAGTCTTTCTGATTACTTGTTCGGTGACAACAGTCTTAGTTGGTCTGAGAGAGTTCATATAATAAAGGGAGTGGCCTCTGCTCTTCATTACCTACATGAAGGTTGGGAACAAGTCGTGCTACATAGAGATATAAAAGCTAGCAACATTCTTCTGGATTCTAATTTAAATGGGAAAGTTGGAGATTTTGGGCTTGCTAGATTCCATGATCGTGGCGAGACTCTCCAACCCACTCGTGTGGTAGGAACCATTGGTTACATGGCTCCAGAAATTGCCACACTTGGTGTGGCTAATGAGCTAACTGATGTGTATGCGTTTGGAGCTCTCATCCTTGAGGTGGTTTGCGGGAGGAGGCCACTAGACCTAGAGAGATCACCCGAACAAAGAATTTTGGTTGAATGGGTTGCTGGTTGCGGGAGAAGAGGTTGTTTAATGGATACCGTTGATAGTAAACTGGAAGGCAACTTTAGAACTGAAGAGGCCAAGTTACTTTTGAAGCTAGGCATGCTCTGTTCACAGAGAGATCCAGAGAACAGACCTACTATGAAAGATATAACAGAGTATCTTGATAAAAAAAAGAGCATGCCAAACATAACGTTTGATATAGCCGAAATAGGTATACCTATTGTACCTCAGATAAACAATGAAATGGCAACATCACATGGAACTACTTCCTCGTTTGCTAGTTTCTGGTATGACACTATCACAGTGTTATTTCGCGGTCGCTGAAGCCTGCATCACAAACTGCTATACTCGCCAGGAATAATTGCTTATTAGAGCTTTCTCTGCCTTTTCGTGATTTGAATTATTGTGTTTGTGATGTGGTGTTGTGTGCAAATAAATATTGGAAGCAGACTGTATATGACCACAATCTTCCCTTATGTATGAAAGTTTACGGTTTGTACATTTCATATGTATCAATACAAGAAAACATAACATGCAAAAGAAAATACTTGCTAGACAGTAGACACAAGCAATGATAGATTGACGAGAACATCACTACTAAATTTATGCTTCTAACCATACTGCAACTTAGTAGTGAGATAGATTACTTTTTAGTTAACGCTAGTTCATGTTTCAGTTTGTTCTTAGAAAAATGAGTGGATACGAACGTCCACAGATAGACTCTATAACCCGGAAAACTATCTTAGTGTTTCTAATTTTAGGAAAATGGTTTTAACGTAAAAATGACTAGGGGGATCACAAAGAACCAAACCATAAGTGCCAACTAAGATTAGGATGTAAACAGTATGGACGACCTGAAGGACAATTCTATAGGAAGACAAGATCCACGACGACCACAAAGTAGATAGAACAATTTATGCATTATTAATACAACATAGCCACCCAAAGAGTGGTAAAGAGACAAATGCAAGGAAGCAAACTTGACGAGACCGCTTCAACATGGACGACCTGACGAGACATTGACTGACATTACGACACCCGCTGGATCAGACTCACCCTT
>NC_025689.1:28563602-28576789 GCF_000633955.1 Camelina sativa
AAACCATAAGTGCCAACTAAGATTAGGATGTAAACAGTATGGACGACCTGAAGGACAATTCTATAGGAAGACAAGATCCACGACGACCACAAAGTAGATAGAACAATTTATGCATTATTAATACAACATAGCCACCCAAAGAGTGGTAAAGAGACAAATGCAAGGAAGCAAACTTGACGAGACCGCTTCAACATGGACGACCTGACGAGACATTGACTGACATTACGACACCCGCTGGATCAGACTCACCCTTCTCAACCCCCAAACATGTCTACGACTCACTGGAACAGACCACAAATTCAAACACACCGTTCAGAGACTCTAAATTGGGTTTAAAAAATTTTAACATAGTCAGAGTCAAATATTTCATAAACAAATAACTGCTGCTTTCGCAAGGCATAAAATCTACACCGTTTGTTACATACACGAGATTCAGAGGCAAACAGTCTATTAACAAACAGATGTGGCCACATAGATACATCTGACAAACCTGATCGTTCTCTTCTGGTGCACGGGAAGGAGATTCATTCGACTGATCCGCTGGTTTATCAGCTCCACAGTTCTGCCTGTTGCATTTGCTCCTGAAGGGATAGTTTATATTCCCACAATTATCACACTTCCAGCTCCCTTCCGGTGCATTTTGTTCTGATAAACAGCAACACATATCCATATGTCAGTCTCAAAATTCATCAAGTAAGCTGCAATATTTAGGAATTTTCAGGGGCTTACTGGATGTTTTATCTGAACTCCCACCCTGCTGCAATTATAAGAGGTTAAAGGTCAGAAATTAAGAAAAAAACCAAGATCTATACAAGTAAGCAATCTATAGTGATTAAGCAAGCTGTTTTCAATAGGCAAATCCTGCTCTAGAAATTTAAATAGTGTACACGTTCGCTATATGAAAAGACCAAACTGAAACAAAAAGCAGCACAAACCTGGGAACCAGGCTTTGGAGTGTTGCACTTCCTCATGTTACATACAATTCTGAATGAGAAATTTACATTTCCACAATTAGGACATGTCCAATCATTATCGCGAGTAGAATCTGTAAAACAACAGAATGTATCAAGTTGAATATCACTATAAAATAAAGGCCAGCTTTACATCTGACATATTATAGAATAGGGAATAAAATAAACTGTCTAGCACATACCTCTCTTTTGTGATTTTTCATCTGGGTAAAATCTTGGTCTTGGCATCTGCAAAGAATGGCACACAGATATTGTGAAAAGATTTCAGCTCATGTTACAAGTCCAGTGACTTATAAGATTTTTCTTATGATCAAAACCAAGCATCTTACTGTTATACATACCATAGCAGCGGCAGCACTAGGACCCATTGCCATACCAAGGCCAAACCTGTCCATCGGTGGAGGCATGCCATACATACCACCTGAAAATAAAAGAAACCCAACAATACACCAGCCAAATTACACACAAGTACAATGATGGTACCTGGAAGACTTAACACTAGTTGGGAAACAGCCAGAAACCAAAAACTGATTAGAAATACATACCACTTCCCATCATAGATCCGCCGTGATATGGTGGTGGTCCAGACATATGTAGCGGTCTGTAATGAGCTCCGGCAGGCATTCGACTATTATAGTTAAAGTGATAAGGCGAACCCCCAGAAAATGGGACGTCATAAGGAGGCATAGACGACCCATTAAAGAGAGAAGATCCATATGGTGAACCGCCCATATATACTGGAGGGGGACCCCCAGATCCTAAATATGGCCCAGGTGAGGAGAAACCTTGTTGCGGTTGCATAGGTTTGGGAGCAGACTTCTGTTACAGATATGCAGCAAATAGGTTATCACTTATCAACAGGCATGTAAATAAAAACGAAAGTAGATAATTTTTTAAACAGGGATCACAAAATTGCAACTGTTAGTCTGCATACTGCGGCTCTTGTTGAAAATTAGATAACGTATGAATTGTACAGTTGAATGAATCTCTTTTATATCCGTAAATAGAATCAAAGTACAAAACCTAGAACCAAGGGATGATTCAAGAGAACCCAGTTCTCTCACATGACCCAACAAAACTCAAGAAATATCCTGAATACCCTTTACATTCTGCTAATCCCTTACTTAACCTATCAACTTCCAGCAAGCAAACAACACCTGCTGGTGCTGAGCACTTGTCACACAGCTAAAATTTCGTGCACACAGACTACAGTATATGCAATAACAAGAGACAAAACACTAAGGCTGTTCTTTCACTTCAGTTTGCATAACAAACACCAGAAACTCCTGATCGAAACTACTCACCATCTTTACTTTTCGATAAATGTGTGACTCAAAGAGCTCTACTAGAACCGATAACATAAGGGTTATAGTTATACATAAAGACATAAAATAACATTTCTAAAGTCATCCCCATGCAAAGAAGCCAATGTCTACTTTGCAAAATCAATGCTCAAATATGACTAAACACAAACTGTTTCAAAGCAGTAAAGACACATACTAGAAATTGCAATTGAAAATGACTTACTCCATTGTGATCTGCAGGTCTAGGCTGAGTGCAATTACGCATATTGCAAGTTGTCCTGAATGAAAAGTTGACATTGCCACAACTTGGGCAGATCCAATCATCTTCTCTGCGGCCCCCTATAAACACATTGGGCAATTGTTTCGAAATATGTCATGCATCTCAAAAGTACATAAGTTTATATAACACAGGGTAATTTCTAATACTAAAAGCATGCAAGGCATTGGATGCAATGTACACACAGAAACTATCTTCAGGTATATGGAATCGAATTATCCGAGCTATACTCTAGAGAACATAACAGTATAGTTTTTTGGAAGCAAGAAAAAATGTCATTACCGTCAGTTCTAGCACGCTTAGCAGCTGATGAATTTCTGTTGTCTACCTAAAAAAAAAATTCAATGGGAAAACAAGTCAAATTCACCAATCAAACGACAGTGAGATCAGTGGTATGACGAAGGATCTCCAAAACTAATTCAGAGTGGCGCAATTGAAAGTTGAAATTGAATGATTCGATACGGTTCTAGTAACTGTAACCGTAGAAATCGATCACAAAGCACTAAAGGCAGAGCTCGGTGTCAATTAAAGTGGTCAGATCTGCGATATTGAGGTCTAGCAGCAATATAAGAAGGGACCGACGAATAGAGTGGGCAGTGTTACCTGTGACATAGCTGTTGGAATAGTCTGATAAGTAGAGAGACAACCGGAGAAGGAGGCGGCGCGGTGGCTAGACGTCCCTCGGCGATATCACCTTTTCGCCCTAAGATTTAGCTCGACACGGGAGGAGAAATAATAATAAGTAGGTGAATTTTGGACAATATTGTTTTATAATAAATTTAACGAGTAAAAAAAAAAATCCACGAAAATTTAATATTATTTTGTTCAAATAGAAAACATTTAAAATTAGAGTAATTTTCATAGATATCGATAAAATAAGTATCTTTCAAAAAAACTATCATTAGTTTTGTTTCTCAAAATATCATTAAATTAAAAATTTTAGGTTTAAATTCTAAATCTTAAAAATGAAATTGTAAACCCTTAAAACTAAAGCATAAACCTAAAATTAATAACAAATATCCAATTCTTTTTTTTTTAAGTTAATGTTTAGGGAATTTAATTAATTCTACCACATTCTCTTTCAAACTTTTTGATTCTACCACATTAGAACTTACTTTTTCTATTCTACCACAAAAGGTATCCAAAAAGACAATAATATCCCCATGTTTATGAACGAAAATTTGGAAGTAACTGTGTTCTTTTATGACACAACTGAAACATAAATGTGTGGATCAGTAGAGAGAGAAAAAAAATCTGTTAGATGATGTGACATTAAAAGGCTTTGAGAAATGGTGCATTAATGATAAATCATCATAAAATATTTTTTTTGAATAAATTAGATTGAATTTATCAAAAAGATACGTACCTCTAAAATTAAAATTATAAGATGGAATGATATAAGGGAATGGATAAAATTAGACTTGTGGACAAAATGTGTATCAACAGTTCCACTACTAAAACTTTTTTATTTGTCAAGTATGTTGACTAGTGGACAAGTTGTAAACGTAACTTGTCCATTACTTGGAGTTTACAACGTAACTTGTCCATTACTTGGAGTATCAATGTTGTCTATTGGTCTGATTCGCTATTGGGGACAACTTTTGCTATATATTATGGACAAGTTATGCATGAAGGAATAATTTACAATGGACAATTAAAATCCGAGAAGAGTTTAGGTGTATGTGGACAAGAGTTTAGGTGTACGTATGACATGTTGTTAATAAACATATAATTGAAATCCTCTTCAATTGACAAGTTATAGTGGACAAATGTTTTCATTTACTTTGTGAACAAATATTGTGGACAAAATTCCCGTTTGCGTTAAAAACAACTTGTCCATATTTATGTCAACATAATTTGTCTATCACTTACGGTGGGAAAATGAGATGAATATGCCTGCAAATCAGACTTGACTGGTTTATTCGACATAATAGACAACAAATTAATGGACAAAAAAAGTGTTAGTAGACACTGTAATTTTAGGAAACATACAAAATTAAAAAAAAAAACATACCCAAAATTGGAGACAAAATATGCAAGAAATGAAACTTTATAGCGGGATTCACCAAGACACACTCTTTCAAAACTGAATACGACGTCTACCAGTTTTGAAAAATATTATGCAACAATTAGCGTTGTCCACTATTTTTTTTTTTTTTTAAATTGGCAATAAAAACTTTAACTTTTCAAGAGAGATGGAGATGGAAATGAAGAAGAATAGTGAATCGCCAGAGTAGAAGAGGTAATTATTTTTCGATTTTCAAATGCTACTTTAATTATTGGTCTGACACAAAACTGAAAAGACAGGACAATTGTTTTATTTGTTATATCAATGAGAGAGGAATTGTTGGAGTTGGTTAGGGGTAGTTTCGTTATTTTAAATAAAGCTTATGGTAGAATAAAAAATCTTTTATAGATTGTGGTAGAATCGTTGAGAAAGTTAATCATTTGTGGTACATTTGTTAAAATTCTCTAATGTTTATAGTAGTTTCGGACTAAAAAATGTAAGTGGTATTTTCAGAAAAGAAATATAATGACGATACTTATGGAATAAAATTTAATTTATTGATATTTTTGAATATTTATCAGAAATTTATTGGTTTTTTATGTTTTTGACAAAAAGCTCTCTCTCATAAATAAAGGGGCCAATCTAATAATAAGTAGAAAAGTAACGCCAAATTCCTAAATTTTATTAAAATTCTATATTTTCAAAGTCGCCCTCAAACTGTATTGACTTGATTCTCTCGTCGACTACAGAGTTTCTCCGACGAAATAAAGTAGAAACCTCACCGCAACTCCGATGAAGGTCGTGGCGTTAGTCAGTGGAGGCAAAGATAGCTGTTATGCTATGATGAAGTGTATTCAATACGGCCACGAGGTTCGTTTCCTTCTCTTACCTTGTCTTAGTTTTTTGCTAGTTTTTAAAGAGTTTCTCTGTGAAATTGCCTCTTCAAAGTTCGATTTTTTTTTAACTCAAAATCTTGATTTGTGTTTCCACAGATCGTGGCATTGGCTAATCTGTTACCGGTTGATGATTGAGTCGATGAATTGGACAGCTATATGTATCAAACTGTAAGATTCTGCTGCTTATTCCTTGTCTATCTATCTCTGGTTCTATGTAAGAACAAGGGGCTTGAAGAAAGATTGAGCCTTTTCTATCTCATTGGTGTTTATGTGATTTGTTAATCAGGTTGTAGTTCTTGAGAAGAATAAGATTAGATATTTGAAAGTAAGAATGATATATAGGATTTATGATATTGTGAATCCTAAGTTCTGTTCTTTGATTGGATGCACTCTTGTTCAGGTAGGCCACCAGATTATAGTGGGCTATGCAGAGTGTATGAATGTGCCATTGTTCAGAAGAAGAATCCGAGGATCTTCGAGGTGAGAATCGTTAGGCTTTCTGCTTTTGAGATTTCAAGGCATGATTTAATGAAATAGTTTTGTTTTCAGGCATCAGAAACTTAGCTACCAAATGACTCCGGATGATGAAGTGGAAGATATGTTTTTGTTGTTAAGTGAAGTGAAGAGACAAATACCTTCCATCACTGCTGTATCGTCTGGTGCTATTGCCTCGGATTACCAACGACTGCGGGTGGTTTGTGGAAACAAGATCAGACATTGCTTCTTCGAGAAATGGTAAACTGTTTCAGGAAAAGAGAAACTGAAGATTCAAGCTTTTTCTTTTTTTGAATTTGTTTTATTTAACTCGTTTCTCGTATACTTGCAGATAGACAATGGGATAAAAGCTATTTTAGTCAAGGTAATATGGATCGTTGTTATATTTTACCGCTTCTATTAACATCAACTTCTTCTAATAATTATGGTTTGTTTAATTTTAAAGGTCGCGGCAATAGGGTTAGATCCCTCAAAGCATTAAGGTAAAGACTTAGCCTTCATGGAACCATATCTTTTGAAGTTAAAAGAGTATGCCACAGTTCTGTTTTATGGCTTCATTTAGAGTATTGTTTATTTGTGTTACATTGGTTCTAAAGCTTATGAATGCATCTATCTACTTAGGAAATATGGAAGTAATGTTTGCGGTGAAGGAGGAGAATATGAAACTCTGACTCTAGATTGCCCGCTTTTCACTGTATGTCCTCATATTTGTGTTCATTGGTTCCTCACATGTATTTTGTAGTTTGACAATTTGCATTTTCGTAGAATGCGAGCATCGTGCTTGATGAATTTCAAGTTGTGTTACACTCACCAGATTCGATTGCACCTGTTGGTGTTCTTCATCCATCTACGTTCCATCTTGAAAAGAAAGGGAATCGAGTTTAGTGTCTGAGGTACTTGGAGATGGTCCTAACACATCAGAGTCTACTCGCCAACGAGATAATGGAATCGTTGATCTGGTTGAACACACAAGTAATAGACTTCAGATATCAAGGACTGAGAAACACAACACATTCTCCATCTGCTGCTGGTTGGAAGATTCACAAGAATCTTCAACAGGTAACTAAAAAATAGACCAGATCTTCAAGATTTCTCCGCAGACGTACCTTATATTTGCTTTACCCTCTTTAAACAGGTATGAAAGAAGATCTCGAGACTGTTCTTACGGAACTTGAATCCCAGCTTTTAAAACACGGGTATAACTGGCAGAATGTACTGTACGTTCATCTTTATATCTCTGACATGAGTGAATTTGCTGTGGCGAATGAGACATATGTGATATTTATCACACAAGAGAAGTGCCGTTTCGGTGTTCCTTCACGTAGTACAATAGAACTCCCTTTGGTACAAGCGGGTCTTGGAAAAGCTTACGTCGAGGTTTTAGTAGCGAATGACGAAAGCAAAAGAGTTTCTACATGTACAAAGCATATCTTGCTGGGTACCTAGCTGCATTGGACCTTACAGTCAGGTTAATAAAATCTCCTTGTTGAATTCTAAATAAGCTTCAAACTGATTAGCAAACTCAGTTACTTCAATATCATCTACTCCAGGCCACGTTGCACAAGAGTGTTCTTCACATGGCTGGACAATTAGGACTTGACCCTCCCACCATGAGTCTTCGAAACGAAGGTGCAATCGCTGAGCTGAATCAAGCATTGACGAACAGCGAGGCAATAGCAGAGTCTTTTAACCACTCAATCTCTTCATCAGCTATACTCTTTGTGGTTTTCTGTTCAGCGCGCACAAAACAATCAGAGAGGGACCAACTTCACGAAAAGTTTGTTACTTTCTTGGATTTGGCAAAGTCTTCTTGGAGGGTACTAAATGTCCTAGATCCTATGTTCCTTTACATCCTTGTCCCCGATCTTCCGAAAAGGTTAGAATACTGCATAGAATCTTCCTTTTACATCCTTGTCCCTGATCTTCCCAACAGTTTCAGGTTTTTAACAGTAACTGATGTTCTCCAGGGCTCTTGTTGAAGTGAAACCGACTTTATACGTGGACGAAAATACAGGAACTGAAAATGAAACCAGCGGAGATCAATCGGGTGGAGGAGACTACAGTTTTTGGGGATTTAAGCCAGAGAAATGGCACCAAGATTGTCTGCAGAAACGAGTTGTTGATGGGAAAATTTGTGTTACCGTTCTCTCTATATCAGTTGAACTAATGAGGAAGCTTCAAGAAGCTTCCGGAGAAGAACAACAACAACTGGAGAGTGTATCAAGATTCTGTGTATATCTTCTCAACAAAACCTTGTCTGAAAATACATTTTCTTGGCAAGACACGACGGTGAGAATGAGATTCTTTAAACTCTGTGTATGTTAGCCTCTCATCAGAAGCTTTGCTTATAATCTTGTTTTTGGTTGATGCAGAGCTTAAGAATACACTTCTCTACTAGTCTTGGTATGTCCGTAGAGAGATTATCAGACATTTTTGCGTCTGCATTCAGAGAGCTTAAAGAGATGAGTGATGGAGTAAAAGTCGGCAGCTCGAAAGAACCTATCTTCAATCTCGTCCCTGTCCTCGGTGCTGGAAACACTTGTGCTTCACTCGACAACATAATCACCTGTGAACTATTTGCCCTAAGGTCTTAGCTTTTTAAGGTCAATACATTACAACATCATACATGAATATGATTTACCAGATATATTGAAACAAACTATCAATTTTTTGAAAATATCAAAATCAAAATTAAGGGAAAGAGAGTAAATTTTGTATATACTATTTCCCAAATTCTTCATTTTTTTAATTAGCTTAATTAAATAACTCTATCTTCTACAACTTTGTCCAAAAAATAAAAATCTCCTACAACATGGCGAGTTTATCCTCAAAAGTCATAACATGATATTTTATGTAGCCAACATATTGATTAGGATTAATTTGAGGAATTTTTTTGGTTTTAAAATATTTATCCCCTATATAATAAAACGGATGTACACGACCTTTTTGGTAGACTATATAGTTTTTATAAGTTGATTATACATTAAATATTGATTGGTTACAAAAAAAATTATAGATTAATTGGTCAATCTGTGGATTATATGAATACACTTAAGAATATCCCAAAAAATCCTCTTAAAGAGAATATTCCAATGATTTATACAATTTCTAAAATAAAATCTTTAGTATTCCATGTATTGTTACAAAATATATACTGTTAATAAAATCTTGGCAATTTATTACACTTAATCGTGATTTCTGAGATCTTATTCTGCAGTTAAAAATAAAATTTTACCTAAGCACAGATCATATTAAAACACTTTCACCAAACATGTTCAAATATTAAAATAAAAACAAACAACAAACATAACCATTTCTCATACATAAAATTACAAAATTAACAATATAAAACTTACAAAATAGGTGTTTTTTTCAAGCCATCATATTTAGCGTATGATTTTATTGCATAATTTTTTATCCAAATATTTTTTTAAACAATCATATAAACTATATTTTATTCTAAAATTATAATATAAATAAAAGAAATTTAGAGCACGGGTCCAAAATCTAGTTCTGTTTGTAATAAGTAATTTGGTATTATAGATTATTTTTTCCAAGTCAATTTTTGAAAAAAAAATGTCGTTCTAAGTTTTAACCATTAACCAATAATAGCGGATGTTAAAAGTTATCACTTTTTCTTTGAAAATGAACTTTTCAGTTTAAATGTTTTTTAGGAATTTGATGGCAAGACGAAAAAAAAAACTTTTTTTGGAACAAAAATGATTTTAGAGAAAATGGTGGGTTTGATTGATATATATATATATATATATATATATATATTTATTTATTTAAGAGATACCCTTTTATTTATAGTGTATAAGCAGAGACATTTTTGGCTTTGGTCACTGCACACAAAAGATAAAGGTGGTGGAATTCTTGCTGATGACATGGGCCTAGGGAAAACCCTTCAGGTAACTAAATCTGCCCTTTTTTGTTTATAGTTTGAAAGTGAGTAAACCATAAGCAAAGGTAGTTGTATAGTCTTCAGAGAAGGGTTTGATTGATCATCTCCCCCAGTGTTTTCATAAATTACATTTTTCACACGCAATGGATTAATATCATTTTGAGGCAGTTTTTGTAGCATTCATTATCAAAGAAGATTAATTGTAGCGATTAAGAGCCTTCAACCAACTGAGCTAGACGGGTTTTCAATATTTAATCTCATAAATATTAATTTATTCTACGATATTGTTGGGAAGAAAAGGAGACTAATCATTTTTATTTTACTTTGCTTTCAATGAACTACTTAATGTTAATGCATTTCTATTCAACATGAATTTTTTCCATTTCGTTTTCCCAAAACCATCGTTCGTTGTTATAGTGTGTACTAATATTGTATGAATGATGATGATTTGAATGTCTCACTTGTACCATTTGGTTGAATTATACGTAATAGTACGTAGTCATTTTCTGCCCCAAGTTTCCATATATAGTCGACTAATTAAGTTTATTGATTTTTATACGTACTACATATAGTGTTTATATAATAAACAAATCTATATATGGTTTCTTACTTTTTTTGTCCATAAGGTATGTGTCAATTCAGAAGTTATTAAAACGTCCAATTTAAAATTGTTTTTAAAACGTCCAAGTTTCGAATTGTCTTAATACGTCCAAGTTTAAATTAATTTACTCTTGCAACAACCTCATCATATATAAATGGGAAACAAATATCAAACTTAGCAGACTAGCAGTACAAGTTACATCTAAATTGGTAGGAATATTCATGAATATGACAAGGCCATAAAAGCTTGTTCTGATTGTTGTATTCTGAAAAAATATGTTTCTCTTCCTATAGTAATATCGTTTTTTTCCCGGTAAGGTTGATGAACCACAAAAAGATGTGTTTGTTCTTAGTATTTCTATTCATTTTGTCACATCCATTTCAACAGTCGTATTGTGTGTATATATATACACTTAAATATATAAATTGTGAACCAAGATTATTTTATTAATTTAGTAAACTATTACATTTTAACAAAACTAAATTGATACACTGAATTAAATGTGACCCAAAAAGTAATTAATTATTTAACTAAATATATATTTATGCATATATGAAAATGTTTACAATTACCCAATTTTAACTGCGACAAATCTTTACAATCACCCAATTTTAAAGTTTTTTCATCAAGATGTAAATAAAACATTTTTGATCAGTTGAGATTTGTCTTGATAGAGATAAGTAAATTAGATTAAAAAAACAACGAAGATTGATCAATCATAATAATACATACGTGCAATGATTGAGACCGACGTGCTTCACATTCGTTGACTCTCCCATTAGCATTATTTCTCCACTTTCTCATCCGATCCCCTCATCTTAGTATAACCACGACTCAACAGCCTCTCTCGCCAAACCCAACAAGAAAAACCAAATCAAACATGACTCAAGACAAGTCCAAAAATGGAAAGCAAATGCTTCTAGAGCGACCATGGTTCCTCGTGGTTGCTCTAGCTGGTCTTTTAGGTGGCGCACTCCTCATCACAAGCTTCATCCGAGCTACGGACAACACTTTGTCACTCTGTTCCACAGCTAAAAACACGGCTGCATCCATAGCCGAATACACAGCCACCCCAATCCAACTCCAATCCATCGTCCACTACGCCACCTCACACACCGTCCCACAACAATCCTTCGAAGAGATCTCGATCTCGTTAAACGTCCTCAAGGAGCGTCTCCCTTGCAATTTCTTAGTCTTTGGCCTTGGCCGTGATTCCCTCATGTGGGCATCCCTTAATCCAGGTGGCAACACTGTGTTCTTGGAGGAGGATCCTGAGTGGATAGAAGCCGTCCTCAAGGATGCACCGTCCCTCAGAGCCCACCATGTAAAGTACCGTACCCACCTTTCTCAAGCCGGGAGCCTTCTCTCGTATTACAAGAACGAACCCATGTGTTTACCGGCTAATGCTTTCCCGATCCGCTACAACCAAAAGTGTCCGTTGGCGTTGACCTCACTTCCTGATGAGTTCTATGATACCGAGTGGGATCTGATCATGGTGGACGCACCGAAAGGGTACTTCCCGCTAGCGCCAGGGAGGATGGCTGCGATATTTTCCTCAGCTGTCATGGCACGTAACCGGAAAGGTGCTGGCACCACACACGTCTTCCTTCATGACGTTGACCGCAAAGTGGAGAAGGCTTTCGCCAATGAGTTCCTTTGCGAGAAGTATAAAACGACCTCCGCTGGTAGACTCTGGCACTTCGAGATACCCAATGCTGCTAACATGAGCGACCAGCCAGGTGACCGGTTTTGCTAAAGAGCGCAGAGAGATCTTCGTTACTTCTTTTAATTGGAACACCGCATAGTTCTTCTTCTGAGTTTAAAAATCGTTATTATAATTCATAAATTATCCAGAGGCTTAAGCATTAAAATAAATTATGTATTCTATTGTTATAACTCTTTGTCTGATATGGTTGGTCTTGTGATGAGGCCTAGTTACATTTGCCTATTTAAAAAGACATACAAGTATAAGAAAAATGATAAATCTATATAATAATAACAAACCGAATAAATGCGATCAACAATTGTGTTTTTTCAATCGTATCTTTTGCATATTTTTTGAAAAGTCGTGATGGATCATTAAAACGGTTATTTATGAAAAGTTACAACTATTCACTGTAAAGTTGTGTTGATTGGAACATTCGTATCTTTTGAAATCTATATATATTTGTCTGTTTGAACTGTTTTCAATATTTTTGTTATGATACAAAATCAACTAAAATTTCAATCTCAACGGTTTATTCATTTTTCTAAATTATTTTCTAGCATTCATTCTTTTAAAAATCAAGAAATTCCTCTAATTATTGATTTAACAAAAAAATTTTGGAATAATGAATTTATCTCGAATAAATGCCACCAAAAGTTTTGTTTTTTCAATCGTACTTTTTGGATAATTTTCCAAAAAAATCTGTAAAAAATTTAAATTGTGTGTTTTACACAAAGTTGCGATTATTCATTGTAACGGTTTTTTGTAAAGTTACAACTGTTCATTGTAGATTTGTGTCTATTCGAATATTCATATCTTTTGAAATCTATATATTTGTCTATTTGAACTTTTTTTTTTTTGGCATAACACAAAATAATATAAAATTTCAATCTCAACGGTTTTTACAACTCTCTAAATTATTCTCTAGCATTCATTCTTTTAAAAGTAAGAAATTCCTCCAATTCCTGATTTAACAAAAGATTTTTGGAATGATGAATCTAATTTACAACTTTTAGTTATATATAT